>NW_020620714.1:7567493-7867493 GCF_003573695.1 Papaver somniferum | reverse complement strand
ACTTTTGAGTATTCAAGTTAAGATACTCCACTACCCTTATTTTTCTTGAGACTACAAGAATAATCGTACGAAGTACAAGCAGGTTTACAATCAGACTGATTGTATCTCTTAAGCACAACTCAACATAATGAGAACGACTAAGACTTATAAATGTTTGATTATCTTCTAATCCTCATCCCTAAGATTACATCAAAAGGGCCCAAGTCTTTCAAGTCAATGTTCTCATTCAGTGCATGTTTTTAGTGGAATTGATCACATCTATGTTTGTATCAAGCATATCATCAACATACAAGCATACAATTACACAGACATCCTTAACAAGTTACTTGTAACATACTTGTCAGATTCATTAATTTAAATCCACTATCCATTATCACATGATTAAATTTTCCATGTCACTGTTTACGTGCTTATTTGAAAACCATACAAAGATTTTTCAAATTACAAACTTTGTATTCACAACCTTTCACTACAAAGTCTTCAGGTTGATCTATGTAAATTTCTTTACCTAATTCACGGTTTTAGAAAAAGCTGTCTTAACATCCATCTGATGTATCTCTACTTCTTTATGGCAGCAATAACAATTAGTATCTCAACGGAAGTAATTTCCGTCACAATTGAATTAGAATCAAGGAAATCTACACCTTCTTTTAGTTTATAGCCTTTAGCTACCAACTTAGCTTAATATTTTTCCACAGTTTCATCTACCTATCGTTTCCTCTTAAAGACTCATTTACATCCCATGGTCTTACAACCTGGAGGTAAACTAGCAAGCTCCCAAGTCTGGTTCCAACGGACTGAGTCCATTTCACTAAATGAAGCTTCTTACCAGAATGGGGTTTCAGTAGATATCAAGGCTTCTTTACAAGTCGTGGCTCGGACTAAGCTAGGCATGTTATGAAGTCGGTTTCATAAGAAGTCTCAAGTCTAATTATTTTACTTCTCTTAGGCTCAACATCAACTTCATCTTCCTTTAAAATAAGTTCTGACTATTTGAAGATAAATCTAGGGGATCAACAACACATCTCTAATGAGGTACAGGTTTAGAATAAACATGTTCAAAGAACTCAGCATCCCTAGATTCCGTAATAATATTCACACCAATGTCAGAAAAAATCAGAACACACAACCAAAAATCTATTTGTAGAAGTATACTCAATATACCCTATACGAAAACACAATCAACATTTTTGGTTTCAATCTAGTTCTTTTAGGAAGAGGAATTACAATCTTAGTCAAACGCCCCCACACTTTGACACATTCATAAGAAGGTCATCTACCGTTCCATAAACCATATGGAGTTTCATCTGATTCTTAAAAGGGTACTTTATTCAGGATATACTAGTTAAGAGGACTGCCTCCCCCCACAAGGCCGCAGGTAATCCTGAACTAATCAACATGGAAATTATCATCTCCTTAAGGATACGGTTGTTATGTTCAAGGCTTCTAATTGGTTTCCAACTTCAAGTTTATACATCTTAAGGCTTCTAAGGCGTCATCCTTATCCTAAGCAAGTATACAAGATAGTACCTCGTACAATCATCTACGGAAGTTATAACCATCTTTTACCACAGTGGTTTTGGGTTGAACTCATGTCAACTAGGCCTAACTGAATTAATTCTAAAGGCTTAGAATTACTCTGAACATTTGTGCTAAAAGATTTTATAGCATATTTTGATTCTTCACAGATTTCACTTTTGTGTTCAAAATCCAAACTAAATTTGGGTACGAAGCCTATGCTAGCCAGTTAAGCATTGACTTATAAGTTTACGGTTCCAAGTCTACCACGTAAAACAATCAATCACACAAAGATATCACAAGAATCAACTACGTTCACATCATCAGTTTTTCCGTTAAGCTTATATAGACCCAAAGTCCTATAACTCTTGCTTAAAAAATCACTGCCTAGTTACAACAAGTTTTCCAGATTCAATTAAGATCTTAAATATTTTTCCATCTACAACAGAACAAGATACAAGATTTTCGCATATGCTCGGAACATGAAAACTTCATTCAATGTGAGAATATTACAAATATGAGCTTCTGCTCGACCTTTTCCTTTTATGCAACCTCTATTGCATATGAGTTACTCAATAAGAGTTTCTCGACATCCCCTATCCTATGATAGGAGGTGAACAGGTCTCTGTTTCAACAAACATTCTTGGTGGCTCCAGAGTCCACCTACTGGTCTCTCACATTGGTTATTAAAATAACTTCCGACATCATGCCACCAAACTCGTTCTAGTTTGTTTCAACTAAATTAGCATTAACTTTCTACTTATTAAGGTTTTTATGTTGTCTACAATTTACTGCCGCGTGGCCAGAAATTTTACAAACATAACACTCACCCTTAACTAAAGTAATTCCGGATTCAGGTTTACGAAATGTACCTTTATCATGAAGACCATGCTTAGAGTTGCGTTCGATGTTCTCACCTTTGCCATCTTTGGAAGATTTGTTTCCAACCACATGCGGCTATTAGCCATGTCCCTCGGAGATGACACCTTTATTCACAAATCACAATTCCAAATCAGAAAGTAAAATATGAGTTTTGAAGATAACATCTATATATACAAACTTCGTTTGAATCAGCGTTTCAAAAAACTCATGGTTACCCCACAAAAATTAATTTAGTTAACAACAATTTTCTGCTCGTCAGAATTTTTCAGAAACGTTTTTCTGTTTTGTAAAATATCAAAAAAATACTTTTACAACTCCAAAAATTCTGAAATTTTACGCGGGTAACTATAAGGATGTCTACTACGTTGTGTAAAAAGGGTTCATTGAAATTCCTTCTAGATTAAAAGATAAAATTGAAACTCTACAGCTGACCAGAAATTCGTTTTTGTTTTTCACTCCACAATTAAGATCCATGATTCACAAACCAATCAATCGTTTTCGATTATTACAAATACTAATGTCTTAAGATTGTTGGGTGCAATAATCAAAAACAAAGAAAAATCAAATAAGCAAAAGTTATTGATACTTAGCTCCTTTATAATGGAAGTGATTGCTTTGACGAAACGAACAAGCTCCCCGTATCTCCGCAACAGCAACAAGGCAAAACTTTGGAAAATAGAGTGAGTCACGTGTTCAACACGCTGTCCTTAAGACATTAGCGCCCGGCTACACTCAGGAGTGATGCTATAGCCCTCACAGGACGGATATCTCCAGGATAAAACACCCTAATACACCTACTACTAGCATATGTAGTAGATGCTCAACTTGAGCTTGGCAACTCCGAAAAAAACCGTTAAGGAAAATCGCGAATGCTTAAAAACCGCTATAAAATATTTTCCCTTAGGGGTCCCTCTAAAATATAGAGCAACCCCTTTCCCATAGATTTTACAAAAGTAGTGAATTTCTTTATATAATTGACAAATACAACTTAAGAAGAAAAACTCCCGATGTGGGACTAAAAGCTTTATATAGTTTCTTAAAACTACTAAAAATTGGAAACTCCACGATGTGGGACTAAAAAGTTTCATTCACAAAATAAAACAATAAATTATAATTTTTTATTAAAACTTTAAAAAATTATTTTTTTATTAATCGTTTTCCAACATGTATAAAATTGGACTCCATAACATATGTATAACAAATCAACACAGAAAGAATAATTCAAACAATCGTTTTACAAATAGTACTGAAGTTATTATTCAAACCAAATGTCTTTGATCAAACACCTGCTGCTGCCTACACAATAATTCCATGATGCCGCTTGCATTCTCGACTTAATCGTAAGAGCATGTTTTCATACCTTCTCTTTTCCCTTTCTGCTCTTCCTCGACGTCATATCACCCATTCTCTCATATTTGGAACCATCTGTCCAATCTGAAAGCAAATTATTCTAGTTAAATCTCGATGAATTAATTCCTAGTGAACTAACAATCTCGCTAATTTAGCAATTATTCATGTTACCAATAAATATAATTTTTATAGTTGAAAAATTACTTCTCTAAGTTAACAAATTCTCTAATCCCTGATATCAAGACTATTGTTTTCATGACTAAAATAAGTACTACAAGATTGTAGTATTTGTCCATAATGTTTTCAAAAGAAGATGGAGACGAAAAAAATACCTTTTGTGAGGTTGAAGTCTGCAAGCTTACCCCATTCTTCATTGACCGAACAACATCGATCTTGCAAAAGTGGACAGCCACTAATGGTTACTGTTTGTAGAGAGGTTAGCCGTTGCATCTGTTCTTCAGAAGGAAGACACTTTAGCTTCTTGCAATTTTTTATGTCCAAGGCCTGGAGAGAAGATAATTTGCCAAACCACTCGGGCAAACTCAAAAGATCATCATACCAGTCTATTTTGAGACGCTGTAATGAAGTGACGTGTTGGATTTGGCCTGGCAACACATCCCCTAAAGCTACCCACCCGTGTATCTCTAGTTCTCGAAGGGAAACGAAGTACCGTTCACCATCTGATCCGGTGGCTGCAGGGAATGGAAAATATTCCAAGTCATTTGAATATCCACCAATTATCAGCGTCTCAAGTGCCGGGAGGTATTGTATACCATCTGGCAATGATTTAAGACGACTACACCATTCAATAGATAAGTACGTCAGTGAATTCAATCCTCTGAAGTCTGCAGGCAATTTCGTTAAAGAACGGCATCTCGAAATCTCAATCCTGGAAAGGAAGTTGTTACAATGATCATCCGGAAGAAAGCCTACAAAATCATCACAATTCTTGACCACTAAAGCCTGGAGAAGGTTGACGCCCCAGAATAATTTCAGAGGTAGAGACGTAATTTTATCCTTTTCCAGCACAATTTCAAAATCTAAGTTTTTAAGAGCTGGAAAATTAGTCGGTGTGATTAATAACTTGAAGCACCCCTCGATCTTCAATATTTCAAGCCGAGAGAAACTAGATGTTGATGTCGACCGCTGGTCTCCTAACCACTCTTCCAAATTATGGAAACCACTTAAATGAAGCACTACCAAAGAAGGGAATGATGCGTCCTCATTACTTGATGATTCTTCATTACTTCGGTAGAACTCGCTACCTATTTGGTAGATAGAACTCATCTCATACATATGAAGATATCCAAGAGATTGTAGTTGTCCAAGTGCCGGAAGGTGTTCACAGTTAAGACAATCAAGTAAACTGATGAATTAATCGTAAGGACCAAAGACAAGTCAAGTACTGCTATGAAGTAAGAAGGATAAGTGGGCAACTAAGGCTGTGGTCATAACTGGTACCTCGTCCCATATTAAATGTCCACCATATGAAACTAACCCCGTCCCATCTGGAATTTACTAAGGTTCCAATTCGTATCATCGCCAGTGACTTTGCAGTGTAATGAAAGTTCATCAACATTGTTTTCATTGTAAAAACTTTGAATACATTTTTTCATTCCTTACGAATGCAGAAAACTACAAATTCATATTTGTTACTAACAGAACATATGTATTATTTGTTACTAACATAATGAAAGTCCTCCGTAGTTTCCTAGAGAACATTATTCTCAAGAGAAATTATCCTCTATCCAAGATGGTATTGGCCAACCATCGATTCCTTTTCTAAAAACTCTAAAACAATGGAAGGAGAAAAGAAATCTCTTCACCCGGCTTTTGCCGTCACAAACATCAAACACCTAATTCCTGTTATCTTTGATATCAAACAAGATGAATATTTGTTTTGGGTTTTTCTATTTGAGCTCCATCTCCAAGCACACGGATTGCTGTTTCTCATTGATGGTTCCACAAACCTTGCGGATATTTATGCCGTCACAGAAAAACAACTACATGCTCTCTGTCGTCAATGGATGTTCGCCACCATGACCAAGGATTTGATATTTATGCCGTCACAGAAAAACACCTAATTCCCCTTCTCCTTCTTCAGATTCTAAGGTTAGTTTCATTTCCCTCAATATGTTACAAAATCCCCAAATTCCAACTTCTTTATCTAGATTCTAGAGTATGATGAAAATGAACAACAACTTAGAATTTCAAAGGTCAATCATCAGTTTATTAGCAGAGTACACTACTGGTTGTTTATGATATCTGGTGGTAATGCTCCACACCAGAAGTTCAAATCTGTGATAATTGGTTCATCTAATGGTTTGATTACTAGAGAATACATTTTGTTACCAATTTGTACTGGAAATTGTTTGAATGGTCGAAATGTATTTGGATTTGGGTACAACGACAAGACAAATGAGTATAAGGTGGTTAGAATCTATTATGAATCAGAAGAACATAAAGAACCAGGAAAAGTCCAGGTATACACTCTTAGGGGTGGTACTGGGTGGAGAAACAAAGGAGAGATTGCTTGTTCCTTGCAAACGAATAATTCTTATTCACCGGGAATGAATGTGGATGGAGAGATTTATTGGCTACACCAAGGGATATTGAAGAGAGATAGTGTCGCTGGTCAAATAGTGGGATCAAACGAAAGGAGAATTTTGGCCTTCAATTTGGCAGATGAGGTATTCCGCTTGCTTCCTAATCCGTGTTATTACATTACCCTGCCTAGTGGCCAAAAATTTGTGGCTTTTCTTTATCAGCAAATCCAGGTTTTAGGAGGCTGCTTGTGTTATGTTCTCAAAACAAGATATGACACAATTAATATATGGTCATTCAAGAAGAATGATGATACTAGTAGGATTCGTCAAATTGGAGTTCGGTAAGCACCGTGCAAATCCAACGTGACAAACTGACAATCTTGCGCAATTTTTCCACCTCACAAAGAGCGGAAAGATTTTATATTGGGATGATAAAAAAACTGTTTTAAGTTATGATCCAAGAACCTCAAGTATTAAAGAACTTCTGAATGGTGGTACTACTGGTTTGGAAGTTTTTGAAACGATTAGTTACTAGAGTAGATTTGTTTCGTTGAAAGCATTAGGAGAAGAGAATGTCAAGATGTTCGATCAAATCCACTGACTGACTACCAGAGTCATAGAAGCGGTGGAGGGTGTAGTTATTGTACATAGTTTGATATTATCAAATGGAGCTAATTTACTGCAGATTTTGCTATGACAAGATCCATTTTTATGGACGCCTTGGTCAACGTCTTTTAAGCAAGTTTCTCTTTGATGAATTCATCTTATATGTGGACTGTGGAGGTTGTGCGTGATCTTATGTTTCTTAGTTTGTCAGTGAATGGCTGATTATCTTACAGCAACAAGTGTTGCTCAGGCAATAATTGCTGTATTTGATTGGAGTTCTTCACCTCAAGCAAGAAATTCTTTTTTCTTAACATTTGTAAGTTTCTCTCCTTTTCCTTTTCTTTTTTGCACTAACATATTTAGTCTATGTTGATCATTCCCTCATTTTTCTATTAGTTTCGGGTTAAGCCGTTGTGGTACTTGAATTAATAAAATCAATTTTTTTGTTGTTGTTTTTGTTGTGCAGTGAGTAGAAATCTAGGTAGAATAGATTACACCTGATACAGGGTGTAACAGAATGGGGATTTCTTTCGGATGGCGACAAGAGAAGCTTGATAAGGTACTCAAATAGGCTTATACATTTGCATTAAGTTTTTAAAAAGTCATCATCATGGTTTAAGTATTTCAGCTGAAGCTATAAGTGTTATGTTAATCTGCTTAACTGTAGTCGACGTTGTTTCACCCACTTAGAAGTTGACACGAATATATTCCATTTTCTTGCATCTTTCTTTGGTATATTTTCACGCGATTTGGTATACAACTGTAATATTCTTTGGCATCTTTAATATGGCATATCTTACCTCTGATTGTTGTAATTATTTCTGCATTTTTATTTGGCAGTCCCTGGGCCTTATCTCTTATTAATATGAATAACACTGAAGAAAATAATGCCTGCCTTAGTAGCCAGCAAAGCAAGACAGTGAACCTACTTATACTGGAATTCGAAGTTTAAAGTTCTAGATCTTGGTATCCCAAAACCTGTGATAGTAGCATTGCATACTAAGTATTACGTCGACGAAACGAAAAATATCTGTTAATCTGACATATCATAGGGGCAAACTATTATCATCTATGGCTGCTAGAGGTATAACCCCGAAATGTTTTTTTCTTTCTAGACATAACCCCTGATTCTGTTGGTTAAATGTGGCGCCTAGAGGCTGCCGAATTTCTTTGGGTGTTTTTCCCATTATGCAGAAAGCGCCTAGGCAGAGATTTTGGGCGCTTCTGATTCTGAAGCATTGCGCGCAAGAATTCATATGCCACATCTAAGTTGTATTCAGCAATGAGAGTAATACTTCGCGGATCCCGATGAATGTGTGTAGTGAATTTTTTTGACAGCTATGCTTGAGAATGCAAAGTGTAGTCAAATTCACATGTGAGGGAGGGATGCAGAGATCCTCGTGAGTCAAGTGGCTCGTTGCAAGTGTCTGTTAGAGTAGCGTTGTTTGAATGGTGCATGGCGTTTTGCATGGCGTTGCAAGTGTCTATACATGGTTTAATATGTACCAAATGGAGCTAATTTATTGCAAAATTTGCTATGCCAATCACATTGCCTGATCCATTTTTATGTCCACAAAATTGGTTAAAAAGACCAAAAACAATAAATCATGAGTGAAATAGATTTCTAGGTTTAGATACTGTTCATATGGATAGTGAGACAAAAAATACTGGTTAAATAGACAATTTAGATATTTCAACAAGGAAAAAAAAAAAAAAAAATAGGTTCTACCTAAAATAACCCCAGCCAAAAACAACTTCCCCTCTTTTTTTTCTCCCGTCAGTTTCTTTTTTTTTTCCAGACAAGGAATTTGATTTTGGGTTTTAATCAATCGATCAGTACCAGAAACACCACCATCAAAATGGGTTTCAATCGATCGATCAGTACCAGCAAATTAGGGTTTTACTCTCCAGATCTGGCAGTGATTTTAAAAGCTGAATTATCAATCATGGAAGTTATAGTTTGTTGAATTACAACATCATCGAAAACCAGATATCGTCTTCTCGTCGATCGCGCTTTGTAATAGGCTATGTCCGTTAACAACATCAACACCAGGTTCTCACTGAATTCTCTTCTCATGTCTTTTCTTTCTTTTTGATTTTAAATTTCACTAATTTAAGTTAATGCTAGATTTTGAAAATTCTAAATTCTATAATTTTTTAAATTTTACTGACAAAATGAGAAGATTTGTATATTTGGATTCGATAATTGTTAATAAGATTCAGAAATGTTTGACTAGATTTGATTAATTAGTACGATTTGGTTTCTTGAGATGTTTGAGCTAAATGGAAATCAATTACGGTTTGAGTAGATTAGTGTTCAGGATTTGGTTAATTGTTACATTTTGGTGGTGTTGGTGGAGGAGTTGGTTGTGGTTCAGGAGGTGGTGGTGTTTGTGGAGGACTTGGTCATGGTTCAGTAGGTGTTGTTGGTGGAGGAGTTTGTCAGTTCGTGAGGTATTGTTGCTTACTGTTTACGATTTGGCTATGGCCAGGAGGTGTTGTTGACAGAGGAGTTGGTAAAGGCATTGGTTTCGGCGGTAGTTCTGGTCGTGGTGGAGTTGTTGGTGTGTGGTATGGAAAGGACGGTGGAGTATGCATTTGCATCTGAAGAAGGTGCTACTGGAGGTGAGGTTTTTGGTTCAGTAGGTGGTGGCGGTGAAGGGTATAGACCGGGTTGTTGAGTAGGTATTGGATGCGATAAACGGTGCTTGTGGAGGTGGAGGTATTGGTGCAGGTTCCGGAGGTGCTGTTGTTGAGTGAGTCATGACTATAACCTAAGTTTTTGACTGATAATTTTGGGGGATGAAAAATGAAGTATGTAGTGATCTAATACACGATTGTGGTCACATACACACCGCACACTACTTTTGTAATATACACAGATGCAAACCAATTTTGGGTTTAGGTTATTATTAGGATTTCTCTTTTGTTTTCTCGGCAAGTTTCTTGATGGGATAACTTTGAGAGAAGATCAGGTGATATAATCTCCATAGTATTTCTTGTAATTTGTAAATATCCAGGTCTTGCTATTGTATCCGTAAGAATCGGTTTGGAGGATTTTTTCTGTGATAAAATTCCTTATATTGATTGGTTCAATATTAATGTCTATTGAAAATTTAGTTCAGTGTTTACTGAACTCATTTTATGTGCTTCTGAAATTTGGACTTGATCTCTGCCAGGGTACTTTGTACTGATCTCTGTCGGTGAAGTTTGTTGCTTTGTTTTCTTTTTGGATTTGTTTGTCGTCTCCCTAATCCTAATCTACTTTGTACTAATATTTTCTACACCAACAAGGGAGAGTAATGTTGGTGTTGAGCTTGTGCTTTCACCCATGTTAATGTGAAGTCAACAATTGATGAGTTGAAGGCGCATGTCTGTTCTTATTGGAATAACATTTCAGCGGACTCAATTCAGTTTGTATTTGATTATGAGTGGAGAAGCAATGTTGTTGACAGTGATGTGAAGCTCCGGTCTTTCTTATCATTGTGTATTGTTAAGGAGTTGTCTTTCTTGGAGCTTCATTTATTTGAACGTGTTTCTCTTCGTGCTCCTGATTTTATTCGTGAACCTACTATGAACGAGTTTTGTTTAGCACCGGACCCTATCAGAGATCAGTTGTTTTTGCAACTAGTATTTACCTTAAATTGTTCCTTTTGTTCATAAAAACATATATTATGAAATTATTTTTTCAAGTATTTCTCTTCAGTTTTATTGTATGTATCTTATAGTCTTCTGTTGTTTTTTTAATTATACATTCCTTTTAATTTTACTGTAAAATTTTAATGTTTGCGAAGATTCAAATTTAACTGTACATGGCGTAACCAGTTTCATCCTGCCTATTCTAGAAAAAATTGAGATTTTTGGCTAGGATGAAACTGGTTTCATCCTTCACACCCTGACAAAAAATTCTATTTTTTTCAACCTGCACAGTCTGAAAACTATTTTATACAGGCTAGGATGTAACCAGTTTCATCCAAGCCTGGTTACATTCTGACAAAAAATTGCATTTTTATACAGGTTAGGATGTAACCAGTTTCATCCAAGCCTGGTTACAATCTGACAAAAGAAAAATATTTTCAACCTGCAAATTTAATCATTTCTGGATAGCATATTCAAACACAACTATCATGAAATTGAAGTATAGGCATTTTTTAGTAAAAAAGTTCATTATTTAATTAAGACAAATCCACGGATCACAAATATATGAGAAGACATAGTTTAACAAAAAAAAAAAGAACTTCCAAACGAACTACATTCATAAATTTTTTCTAAACAACGTAAACACATTAAACTTTCCATCAGCTATTCTCATCAGTTAGGATTTGATATGCGAGATCGATTCGTCCTGTGCCCATCTCTTCCCCAAGAGTATCTTTGCCTTCAAAGGAGTAACCGTTTGTCATTTGCCCATTCCATACCACGTTAATAAGAAGTCACAAATTTCAGAAACCCATCTTTATTGAATCTGAACCAAACCCGTTCTTAATTCATCATCATAATCTTCCAGCAACAACAGATCAACCTCGAATTCATCTGTTTATCAGCAAAAAAAAAACATCTTGCAACCAAGATCGGTCCAATCCTGCAGCTGCACCTTCAAAAAGATATGAAACTGATTCCATCCATCATATTCCGATGAAAATACAATTATATAATAATCTATAACTAGATGAAACTAGTTTCATCATGCATATTTTGACAAAAAAAAATTATATTCCAGTTTACAACTAGACGAAATTGGTTTCATCTTGAGTATTCTTACGAAATTAAGGTATATCAATATATAAGTTATATGAAACTGGTTTCATCCTGCACATTTGTCGAAAATACAGCTATATGAAAGTTTACAAAAAGATGAAATTGTTTTCTAGTTGAGTATTCTGACGAAAATGGTATATCAATGAATAAACTATATGAAACTAGTTTTCATCCTGCATATTTTGACAAAAAAAAAAACAAATTTTACTAAATCTTAGAAAGGATGAAACTGGTTTCATCCTAATTAAGTAGGATGAAACTAGTTTAAGATAGGATGAAACTAGTTTCATACTGTCTTAAACTTGTATTAAAACAAATTCAAAAGGGATGAAACCAGTTTCATCACCAGCAAACATGGATGAAAGCAAATTGAACTAAACCTAAAACATGATGGAACCGATTTTGAATAAAATATACTTTTTGTTCTCTTTAGTGCATCTAGGTATATGAATTCAATCAATTTTATAAAATGGAATGTATACAGAGGCAATATGCTTATTGAAACAAGTTTCATCCTGGAATCAACACAATTTCACATCACAGAAACCAATTTCGCAGCATACACGCTGATTTCTCATCAAAATTCTCATTGACAATAATTGTGACCAAATTTAATTGAACCCTAGATGGATGATTCCAGCTTCGTCCAATTTTAAATGGGTAATAAGTAAAATTGCCCTAATCTTGAGCATCGGATAAGATTAGGGAGAAATTATGAAGCATGTGAATCCGATTTCAGGTCAATCCAGAACAGATGAAACCAATTTTCATGCTACTATCATACATTGTCACTGTCATTGTTGAATTAAAATCGAGAGAATTAAGGTAGTTAACGCCTAAACACCAATTTCATCCGTGTTTACACAAGAAGAAAAAAATGGAATGAAATCTCACACATAAATATGATTCATTTCAGAAAATTAAGGTAGTTAACATCAATTCGTGTGAAATTGAAACTTACCAGTGAAGGAATTTACCAGTGAATGGATTTGCGAACTCTAATTTTGGTTTGAAGAGAAAACCCTAATTTTCTGGAGAAAGAGAATATCGATAGCAGAAGAAGAACTCAATGGATTCGGTGGAGAGCAATTGAAGATGGGTGTTGGAGATAATTGGTGGTGGTGGCGATGAGATTTTCTTAAAGAGAGAGTTTGATTTTCCATGGTGGTGATGGCGGAGAAGAGAAGAGCTTGTTTTACACTTTTTTCAGATTTGGTTTTGTGTTTGAGCGAAGAAGACGAGAAGAGAAGAAGATGAAGAAGGACAGTAACGTAAACTCCTCATTAAAAGATTCTTTTGGACATTTGACCCAGGTCGAATCCTAACTGTCCATATGGCCCAGAAAACTCCATTTGTTGGCTATATAGCCCATTTTCCGTTTTATGTCAGCCCTGGTCGAGGTCTTTTTAGCAAGTTTCTGATTTATGATTACATCTTGCATGTGGAGGTTGTGTGATCCTATCTTTGTAAGTTAGTCAATCAATAACTGATTTTCTTACCACAACAAGTGCTGCTCTGGCCATAGTTACTGTCTTAGATTGGAGAACTCTTTTTTCTTACTTAAAGTTCGCAAGTTCTTCACCTTTTCTTTTCTTTTGTATTAATAAATCTCTTAAGTTCTCATTACTTATATCTTCTATCCTCCCCTGGTCAACGTTCACTTTTCTGTTAGTTCTTTAAAATCGCTTTGTTGTTGTTGTTGTTTAACCTGAGTCAGCCAAGAAATATTAAACCAAAAAACTTTTCTGAGTAATTACTAGACATTCTGTGGAGAGATGCTTATGATTCAGGTTACTACTATTTGGAAAGGGAACAGTTGAGGAACCAGCAAATAGTCTGGTGGCAGGATTACATTATTTTTTATATAAATTTAAGGATTTTTTATTCGACTAAAACTATTGATTAAACCACTCAAATTTTTTATTCATACGTAGAGTTTATAGATTAAATGACGATGATATGAAAGTTGTGAGAACCATGGAGTGGTCTTTTGATGGTTCTCATGAAGGGAGGTTGAGTTGCAACTCTGTAGTTGCCTAAAAATTCATTGATGGAGGAGTCTATGGACCAGTTGTGTATCATTTTTTTTCCAACTAATTAAAAATATATTTTGTATTTATGGATTGAAAAAATTATTCTACATGACATCAGACAAGAAGCTTGTCGGTTTCAACCCTTTTTTATACTACAACACTTAACCTATGAAAAAGGAAATCCTAATAAACACATTAGCATCATGGTTAGCTATGTAGTTGCAAAGACGTTTAATGAAATCCGTTGTTGCGACTCCAATCTCACCAAAAATAGTAAAAGCCAAAGCTTCAAATCCATTGCCTTGAGGAGTACACTTTTCCAAGGAGTTGTGCACCGCAATATACAAGTTAAAATTTGAAAAAAAAATATGTGTTATTTTAGTAAAAAATTAAATATTATGGCTGGAGATGAATTATTTTTCACTCGGGGAATTTTGATCTCGCATCCGTAATCTTTTTTACTATTTCTCCGGTCACAGACTTAGCTGGTATAACACGCACAAAAGATAGGTTGACACCCACTTCCTTCAGATTCTCTATCTCCAACTCAAAACCAGACACCCAGTCAGATTTATCATAAAAAGGTAGATTGCATTCTCTCTCAAGCATTTCACATTACTGAATCTGATTGATAAATTAGACAAATGAATTTCCGTTTTGTGAGAAATTATCATTATAACATATCACAACTTGAGAGTTTTGTGAGAGATGAGTGTAAATCTGGTAAAATTAAGAATCTTGATGATGGTTTGAGATACTTTGATCAGTTGATTTCAGAAAAGCCATTGCCATCTAATCACACATTTAATCATGTACTTGGTTCGTTATCCAAAATCAAGTGTTATTCAGATGTGATTAGGTTATATAAGAAGATGAATTTGGTTGGTGTACAGCCCAGTATTTATACATTGAGCATTTTGATTAATTGCTATTGTCATTTCGGAAAAATTGATCATGGGTTTTGTTTGCTTGGGGAGATGATAAAGAGAGGGTATCATCCTGATACTGCCACTTTCAATACACTGATTAAATGGTTGTGTCTTCAAGGAAAGATTGATTTTGCATTCAAAGTGTTTGATAAAATGGCTGAGATGGGGATTCAACCTGATGCTATTACCTGTAATACACTTATATCTGGGCTCTCGAAAACTGGTAAAGTTGATCATGCTCTTGAGGTGAAAAACAAGATGGTGAGATGGAAATGCACTCCTACGGTTGTTACATATTGTGCGACTATAGAAACACTTTGTAAAGGAGGATTAGTTGATGAAGCTCTGGTTCTATTTTCTGAAATGCTTAAGGATTTGAATGTTGCACCCGATGTAGTTGTTTACACTTCTTTGATTGACGGGCTTTTTGATTCAGGCCGGTTGGATAAGGCAAAGCGACTCTTTGAGGAGATGGTTAGTAGAGGAATCTCTGCGGATGTAACAACTTATAGCTGTATGATTCATGGTCATTGCGTACATGGTCAATGGGAAGAAGCAAGAAGATATTTTAATGAAATGTTGGATCAAGGGATTTTACCCACTACAATAACCTTTACTATATTAATAGATTCACTTTGTAAAGATGGGAAGATAGATGATGCTGTGGGGGTATTTAGATACATGGACAAGATAAATGTAAAACCTGATCGGATTACTTATAATTCAATGATCAACGGTCTGTGTTTGGCAGGTCGGTTGCAAGATGCAGCGGAACTATTTGACTCGATGGTGGATAGGGGCCTTGGACCGAATGCTGTCAGTTGCACTACATTAATTGATGGGTATTGCAAGAACCGTAAGCTGGATGAAGCTATGCAGTTATTCAAGAAAATGAAAGAAAACGGGTTGAAACCCACAACACTTACTTACAGTATACTCTTAGCTGGGCTATACCGAGGTGGAAGAATAAAGACCGCAGAAAGTGTCTTCAATGAGATACAGTCATTTGGTCAGTGTTTAAATAAAATTACATTTGGTACAGTTTTGGATAGAATCTGCAAGAATGCAAAAATTGAGGAAGTAGTAGAATTGTTTGGATCCTTGGATGCTACCAATATCTCAGGTAATTGCGAATGTCTGTGTGTATATGATTCAGTTTCTTGATAGAGTAGCCTTTTTTTGAATGGTGCATGGTATCATTAGTTTACATGGTTTAATATGCATACCAAGTGGAGATAATTGATTTCAAAAATTTGCTGTCACAATCACATCCCCTTGATTCATTTTAAGTCAGCCCTGGTCGCGGTCTTTTAAGCAAGTTTCTGTTACATGATTGCATCTTACATGTGGATTATGGAGGTTGGTGTGATCCTATGTTTTTTAAGATTGTCAGTGAATGACTGATTTTCTAACTGCAACATGTGTTGCTGAGGCAACAGTTACTGTCTTAGTGTCTTGATTGGTTCTTACTTGAATTTTGTAAGTTTTTCACCATTTCTTTTATTTTTCACCAATAACATTCTTAAGTTCTCATTACTAAGATCTTTTACTCTCTGTTGGTTAGGTGGTTATGGTATTTAAGTTCATTCATTTTTCTATTGATATCTGATTAGGTGGCTCTGGTATTTAAGTTAAAATCGTTTTTTGCTGTTGTTTTTGTTGAGCAGAGAGTATCTAGCAGCCAACACTGCTTTTCTAAGGGGTTACTCAATGTCTCTGCCCAAAAACTGTCGGAGAAGACACAAGAAGAGTGGATTGACACGCTAAGTTATAGCTTCTAAGTCAGCCGAGAAGGGGTTACTCAGTGATGCTTCTTCTTGATAATGGGATCTGCAGACAAACAATGGGGAAGCTAGACCTGCATAGTTTGGCATGTATCTGGAGCTGTTCACACCTTAAAGGATCATTTTTGAAGGATGGTGGCTCAGATCTCACTAGATCATTCTTTAAATCGCAATAAATTGGTCAGACCAAAACCAGGATCTTCTATTGGTTCTGTTAGTCGCTTCAGCATAGGTTGGAAAGGCAGGCTGAGCTGGGAATAATTTTGCAAAGCTCAGAAGTATTACATCTACATATAACAGGTGTGAAACATTTATTTTCGTGAAGACAATATTTACTCATTACTGTATAACTGCGGAGAAGAGTGTCTATGTAGGTGCCAGCCTTGCATGCACCCTTGTTTACATCCGTGAACGAAAACCCAATCACCACCCACTTGAGCTGCAAGTCTCATTTGCCAAGAATTTCATTTTTTTTTCCGTGCTGTTCTTCATTCTTATAAACTACTAGAAGAAACTGAATCTGAACTGCTTCTTTGAAATGAACAGCTAGCTATGGTCAAGTTGGTAAAGCTGCTCTCCATAACGGCTGTGATAAGTACGGTAAAAAGAACAAGGGTGCAACTTGGAGATTGCCCTTGGCCCTTTGTATAATTTGATGTTAGCAGGTTGACCTGACGATGGTATCAAAATTACTTCCGTTATGTTTTCCTATATTCGCTTCTGGTAATGTTTGATCTGAGGCAAAGAGAAGTCGGTTCATCAAGGGTGACAGTATCTTATTTTACCATGTAATGCCAGTTACAATCTCCATAGGCCTCCTAACCTTGCAAATTGGAGTCCTGCCTTGCAAGGTCTATTTGTATGATGAGTTGATATCAGGAATTCACTTGGGGAAGGTGAAAGTCGCTTCTGATAGTTGCTTCTTGTTTTCTTTGTATTTATCAAACAAACCGTAAACTGGAAAGTACTGGGAGTCCAAAATGAACTACTCCCTCGGTTTTAGGAAAAATGATACTTTCACTTTTTCAATTTAGCCTATTTTTGGGCAAAAATGAAAAAGTGAAAGTATCACTTAAAACCGAGGTAGTATTTAACAATGTATTTTTCAGATGCTACAGAAATTTGTTTGTAATTTTATATCGTCGCAATTCGACCAGGGTACATATATTTGCCTGTTGAAGCTTCTATTTGTAATTCTTTATCAGATGTGAAGTGTAAACCAATTAGGCTCAGCTAGTCAGCTCACACTTTTTCGACAGTACATCAACCATGACGTCACATCTTGTTCGATTCTATCTGCCTCGTGATCTCAATTTGATTTTGCCTGAGTCAGATGTAAGATCGTTTTTTATTTTGCTAATGTCTGATTAGAGATATGACTCGGCTCATGGGTCAACCTCTAAGCTATTTGATTCGGATAACATTTTATCCTCGGACTCTTTAGGCACTTATTTAACTAGCTTCAAATTTGGAACCCAATTTGGGTGGACCGGACCCAATTCTCCGGGTACTGACCCAGTTGGTATAGAACCCACAATAGATAGGCCGCCGAAGTATTGATACCCATTTCCTTGACATTCTCTTCGGCGGCACTGGAGTAACTCAAAAACCCGAGACTCAGTCAGATTCATCATCAAAGGTACATTGCGTTCTATCTCAAGATTTTGTAAATCTGGAAGGATACATAAGCTTGATGATGGTTTAAATTACTTTAATCAATTGATTACGGAAAAGCCATTACCGTCTAATTATACATTCAATCATGTATTTGGTTCCTTATCGAAAATCAAATGCTATTCAGATGTGATTCTGTTGTATAAGAAGATGAGTTTGGTTGGAGTAAATATACATTTAGCATTTTGATTAATTGCTGTTGTCAATTAGGGAAAATTGATCACGGGTTTTGTTTGTTTGGGGAGATGTTGAAGAGAGGTCATCATCCTGATAGGGTTACTTTCACTACATTGATTAAAGGGTTGTGTCTACAAGAGAAGATTGATTTTGCATTCAAAGTGTTTGGTAAAATGACTGAGTCAGGGATTCAACCTGATGCTATTGCTTGTAATACACTTATATCCGGGCTTTGTAGAATCGGTAAAGTGGAATTAGCTCTTCAGATAAGAAGCAAGATGGGGAATTGGAACTGCAGCCCCACGGTTGTTTCATATTCTGCGATTATAGATACGCTTTGCAAAGAAGAATTAGTTGATGATGCTTTGGCTCTCTTCTCTGAAATGCTGAATGATTCGAATGTTGTACCCCATGTAGTTGTTTACACTTCTTTGATTGATGGACTTTGCAGTTCAGGCCGGTTGGATGAGGCAAAGAGAATCTTCAACGAGATGGTAAGTAGAGAAATCTTAGGAAATGTAACGACATATAGTTGCATGATTCATGGGCACTGCATACATGGTAAATGGGAAGAAGCAAGAAGATTTTTTAATGAAATGTTGGATAAAGGGATTTTACCCAATGCTATAACCTTTACTATATGGATAGATGCACTTTGTAAAGATGGGAAGACTAAAGATGCTGTGGGGTTATTTAAATACATGGAAAAGATAAATATAGAACCTGATCTGATTACTTATAATTCAATGATCAACGGTCTATGTTTGGCAGGTCGGTTGCAAGATGCGGTGGAACTATTTGACTTGATGGTGGATAGGGGCCTTGAACCGAATGTTGTCAGTTGCACTACCTTAATTGATGGGTATTGCAGGAATCGTAAGTTGGATGAAGCTATGCAACTCTTCGAGAAAATGAAACAAAACGGGGTGAAACCCACATCAGTTACTTACAGTATACTCTTAGCAGGCTTATACCGAGATGGAAGAATAAAGACCGCAGAAAATTTCTTATGTGAGATGCAGTCTCTTGGTCATCACCCAAATAAAATTACACCCTGTACAGTTACAGATGGACTCTGTAAGGATGGAGAAATTGAAGAAGCAGTAGAATTGTTTGGATCCTTGGATGGTACAGATATCTCAGGTAACATTTAAGTTCTAATTACTTGTATCTTTTAGTCTATGTTGATCATTCATTGTTTTTTCTATTAGTTTCAGGTTAAGTGGCTCCGGTACCTAGATTAAAATCAACTTTGCTGTTGTTTTTGTTGCGCAGTAAGTAGAAACTAGCAGCCGCCAGCCAGCACTGCCTTTCTAAGGGATTACACTCTGTCGAAAAAGGTACAAAAAGAGTGGACAAATCTGATGTATGGAAGCTGGACCTGCATGGTTTGGCATGTTTCTGGAGCTGTTCGTGCTTAAAGGAGCACCTTTGAAGGATGGAGACTCAGATCTCACTCGTTCTATGAGTACCAATAGTTTGGTTGGACCAAAACCTGGAACTTCAATTGATTTTGTTAGTCGCTTCAGCGCGGAGAGAAAGACTGGCTGAGCAGGAAATAACTTCGCAAAGCCCTGAAGTATGACATATTATCACGTATAACAGGTATTCAGCTTTTATTTTTGCAAAGACAACATACACTTTCTACTGAACTCCCTTATGTGAGTTGATGTTAGAAAAATATTAGTATGGGATGAAAGGCATTCAGGTCCATAATTGATGAGATTATCTATTTGATGAGGAAGTTTATTTGCACTCCACTCGATATTACCCCGCTTATTGGGTTGATATAGAAATGTCTTGAGAAATTTCTTATGAAGCATTGGGCCACTCAGAACATCTAGATAGAAACTTACGTCACTTCAGAACATTTCCTTTTTGCCCCAAGATCAGTTCTTTAGTATTATGTCCTACAGAGGGCTATAAGTGAGATGTAACTCCTGGCCCTTCATTTTTGTTGTCTCTTGGTTTGAATCATTTGTTGGTCGGGAGGCTGATGTATGAAAGAATTTACAACTATCTAAAGTGAAAGAAGGGACATGATTCTCGGTTAAAGGGTTTTATGACTTGTGTAAATATTTGGCATCTTAGTCTCCTGCATAGCACAAAGGAATCCATAAACAAGAGCTTTATGTCTCAGGGATGTTTATCATTGTTGGCAGAAGTAGCAGTTCTTCTGAGAGCGTATTAAACTCTCCCAAATCCTAATAATATCTCTGTATCTCTTCGTTCATGTTACTTCAGATTTATTAACAAACCACACTGAAAGTGATTTTCTGTTTGTTTATTTCTTTCTATTATCTTATATATACAGGGAAGTGGGTTCTGTACAGTTTGCAGACGTTATCTGGGCCTGAGTTTCTTTTGTACAATTAGCACCCCCTCGAAGCTGCGGGTGAGATCTTTGATTACCCATGTTATCGGATTTATGCTGTTTTTTATGCTCTATTGATCAATACATTTTTAAAGCTTGAACTACCCTGGCCTTAATATGCTCAGAAGTGTTATTTTAATCCCCAAGAAAGTCTAATAGAGAAAAGTCTAATAGGGAAAAGTCAAAAAAGGATACTTTGTATTAGTTCTCGGACCCATTTTCTTTTAAAGAGAAAAGAATATAACTCTGCTAGTGGTTACAAGTAGCTCTGTTTTACAAGTATAGGAGAACTTGTGATGTGGATCACCATCGCACTGGTATGATGCTCCAGTATTTAGCTCTATTTAAGCATCCATGATTTTCTCTTAACTTGTGTGAACCTAAGTTGTCACATCAATTTATCTTTTTTACCAGTTATTCATGATGTTATTTTCCCTCCAAATTTTATACCAAAATATATTTGCTTCTTTTCTGTTTCTTTAGAGTTTACAGGGTACAACTTCTCCATCGTGTTATTGCTAGTGACAGTTTGAATTTATATTTGATTCATGCATTGCCTATTACTGGACTAGGAAAACGTCGTAATCCTTCCTTGTTCTACTTTCACAGATACTTCTCAGTCTTCAGCACATGGTTTCGCGAGTCTCATCGAGCCCCAGGGTGTTTCCCTTGATTCTTCTTCATCCACAATAGAAGCTCCAGAATGGTTCTACCCGCTGATATTCTGCACTCTAGGCTCTTTCTCATTTTCGCCGCTGTTTGCTTCATCTGTTCATCCTACTGTGAAGCAAATAATTCTAGTGACGTTCAGATATTAATCGCCCCAAAGATTCTCCCGTCATAAGAGGAGATCTCGTTCCGAGCTGGTTCGACACTTCCACCATGTAATTGGTCTGCTATAAGATGCCTGGGTTCCAAAGTTCAGGAGGTAGATCTATCGTGCACTCGGCTTTCACTACAGCTTCCATTTCCAAGCCACCTTGGATAACTCAGAGCTCTGAAGCGTCTTACTGTCAGCTACTTTTGTCCTCGCAGGCCCTCTTCCTGCAAATATATGGAATTTGGAGAATTCATAGACTGTGATTGTCATTGTATCACAAACTCTGTCTTCTGTGTAGAAGAAGAAAACGTAAATTTCGAACAAAAGAAATTAATCTCCATTTTTATCATCTTCATAATGTTAATAGTGTAATGTACTTGTGCAAGATAGATTCTGGTTCATTTCTCAGAGACCCAGACTCAAGGAACAAGTTATATTTAGGAAGGCACCCCCAAATAAATTACCGGCAAACATATGGGGTGCCTTCATAGAGAACAATAGTTATTAAGGGACACCCAAGTTACCAGCAAAGATTATATACTCTTGTGTCGTTCATACGGAACAATAAATTCATTTGTATTAGCTCTCTTTTCTGGAAACTTACTTGAAATGAATTTGAGTCGAAGATTACTGCAGTTGCTGGATACAAGAGCTGCAGCAGGAGGTAATTATTCATTTCTACTGAATCATGATATTGTGAGATATTATTATGCTTCTGAAGGTGGTAATAGAGTAACACAATTTGAGCGTTTTGTGTGGGATGAGTGTAAATCAGGAAGGATTAAGAAACTCGATGATGGGTTGAGATACTTTGATCAGTTGGTTTCAGAAAGGCCATTACCATCTAATGATACATTTAATCATGTGTTGGGTTCGTTATCTAAAATCAAATGTTATTCAGATGTCATTTTGTTGTACAAGAAGATGAGTTTGGTTGGGGTACAACCTAATATCTACACGCTCAACATTTTGATAAATTGTTGTTGTACATTAGCGAAAGTTGATCACGGGTTCTGTTTGCTTGGAGAGATCATTAAAAGAGGTTACCATCCTGATACAATCACTTTCAATACACTGATTAAGGGGTTATGTCTTCAACAAAAGATTGATTTTGCAATCCCAAGTGTTCGACAAAATGACTAAGACGGGTATTCAACCTAATGCTGTTACATGTAATACTCTTATACATGGGCTGTGTAAAACTGGTCAAGTGGGTCCTGCTCTCAAGTTAAAAAATAACATGCTGAAATGGAAATGCAGACCCGATGTCGTTTCATATAATACCATTATAGATACCCTTTGCAAAGGAGGTCTAGTTGACGAAGCTTTGGTTCTCTTCTCCGAAATGCTTAGAGATTTGAATGTTACACCCAATGTTGTTGTTTACAATTCTTTGATCAATGGACTTTGCAAACCAGGCCAGTTGGATGAGGCAAAGAAGCTCTTTGACGACATGGTTGGTAGAGGAATCTCTGGAGATATAGTAAGTTATAATTCTATGATTCATGGTCATTGTGTACATGGTCAACAAAAAGAAGCAAGAAGATATTTTGATGAAATGATGGAAGATGGGATTTTACCTAATATCGTAACCTTTAATATATTGATAGATTCACATTGTAAAGATGGTATGATGGAAGATGCTTGGGGGTTATTTGAACTGATGGACAAGTTAAACATCTCACCTGATCAGTTTACTTATAATTCAATGATGGATGGTCTGTGTTTGGTAGGGGCATTCATCCAGATGTTATCAGTTGCAGTACATTAATCGATGGGTATTGTAAGAATCGTAAGTTGGATGCAGCTATGAAATTATTTAAGAAAATGATACAAAATGGATTGAAGCCCACAACAGTTGCCTACAGTATACTATTAAGGGGACTATACCAGGGTGGAAAAATGCAGACTGCTCAAAGGTTTTTTAGTGAGATGCAATCTTCTGGTGAATCTCCAGATGAAGTGACATACACTAAAAATGCAGACTGCTCGAAGGTTCTATATTTCTCTCTAAATCGAATCGAAATATTCCAAATAACATCAATGACACATATCACAGTTGTAGGCTATTTTCGAACGAAAAAACTTGAATCATGATTTTGATTCATAACAATTAATAAATGGTCCTTAACCGAAATTCATAACAATAAATTGTCCTTAACCGAAATTCATCTAGTATGAACAAATGTCAATTAAGCTTAGTTATTATATTTCGAGAACTAATTATCAAAATAAACTTGATTCAAATTCTTGTCTATGCATAATAATATAATTACTTTGAAAATAGGAAGAATGATTGTCCTACAATCTCTGATAAGTTACTCATTCTCCATGTTCCATGGTAAAAAGAACAAGGGTGCGTACACCTTGGAGATTGCCCCTTGTAACTTTATGCTTAATAATTTGGCGGTGAAGCTGGTTTTATAATCCACTTCTAGTAATATTGCAGCGAGGCAAAGAAGTTATCACATTAGAGTCCTTCCTTAGAAGGTCCATTTGCTTTTAGAGGAATCACTTGGTGGAAGATAAAAGTTGCTTTTGATATTGCTGCTTATTCTTTTTCTAAGCGTCGAATTCATCATGAACTAGAACATATCCGCATGCATAATGAGCAAACTAGATACTACCTAAATTTTTCTGTAATTTTGTATTTTTAAGACAAAAATAAAGTTTCAAGATAGAAAAGAAAACAGAAAATATATAATCGGAGAATTTTATTTTAACATAACCAAAATTTAAATTGATTATCGGTTAAAAAAAAATTTTTTAATCGCCTCGGACTCCACGCTGCAAAATTATTTTGCTAAGACGATTAATCCTCAAAGGTCCATGCATCTAATGTACGACGTATATCCACATAATCACTTCCTTGGATGCCAAGTCCAACAAGCGCTTTATTTCAAGAAAATTCGCAACCTGGATCATGTCAAATACTAATTGGAAATATGTTCTAAAATCAAAATTCAGTAACTGTGCATCCCAAATCTTTTTATGCTCATCACCTATGTTGTAAAAGACGTGCAAAAAAAAAGCGTCCATGCGCCAAATTATACAGTAGTTTGTTTTTTTCTAAATAAAAGGCGCTCGCCTCGCCCAGCGCCTTTTACAACATAGTTCATCACTAGTCTCAACTTCAGCGTGTTTGCCAAGATACTGCCGGCTAATTTGCCTGGCCACATGATATATCAAACGCAAAAAATTGTCGTTGCATATAGGAAACCAATTGCTTTCTGACCTAAATTCATAATCTGAAAATTTTATCTTAAATTCAACCCGTCATCTCTATTGCCCCCAAAAATACTCAAAAGTTCTCATAAGAAATGAATTTTGGTCGGAGATTACTGCAGATGCTGGATTCAAGAGCAGCAGGAGGTAATTATCCTTCATTTCAGAAAATTGTGAGACATCGTTATTACGCTTCTGCTGGTGGTTATAGTATATCACAACTTGAACGTTTTGTGAGGGATGGGTGTAAGTCTGGAAGAATTAGGAATCTTGATGATGGGTTGAAATACTTCGATCAACTGATTTCGGAAAGACCATTACCATCAAATATTACATTTAATCATGTATTGGGATCATTGTCGAAACTCAAGTGTTATTTAGATGTGATTCTGTTGTATAAGAAGATGAATTTGGTTGGAGTACAAACAAGTATTGTTACATTGAGCATTTTGATTAATTGCTGTTGTCAATTAGGAAAAGTTGATCATGGTTTTTGTTTGCTTGGAGAGATTATTAAGAGAGGTCATCATCCTAATACTATCACTTTCACCACACTCATTAAAGGGTTGTGTCTACGAGGGAAGATTGATTATGCAATCAAAGTGTTCGACAAAATGACTAAGATGGGTATTCAACCTAATGCTGTTACATGTAATACTCTTATACATGGGCTGTGTAAAACTGGTCAAGTGGGTCCTGCTCTCAAGTTAAAAAATAACATGCTTAAATGGAATTGCAGACCAGATGTTGTTTCATATAATGTCATTACAGATACTCTTTGTAAAGGAGGTTTACTTGATCAAGCTATGGTTCTCTTCACTGAAATGCTTGGAGATTCGAATGTTGTACCCGATGTAGTTGCTTACAATATTTTGATTAATGGGTTTGGCAATTCAGGGAGGTTAAAGGAGGCAAAGAGACTATTTAATGAGATGGCTACTAGAGGAATTTCTGCAGATTTGACAACTTACAGTACTTTAATTCATAGTCACTGCGTACACGGTCAATGGAAAGAAGCAAGAAAATATTTTGATGAAATGATGGATCGAGGGATTTCGCCCAATACAGTAACTTTTAATATCTTAATAGATTCACATTGTAAAGATGGGATGACGGAAGATGCTTGGGGGTTATTTGAACTAATGGTGAAGATAAACATAAAACCGGATCAGATTACTTATAATTCAATGATGGATGGTTTGTGTTTGGTAGGTCGGTTACAAGATGCAGTTAAACTGTTTGGGTCGATGTTGGATAGGGGCCTAGAGCCAAGTCAGTTCAGCTACAATGTGTTGATTGATGGGTATTGCAAGAATCGTAAGTTGGACGAAGCTATGCAGCTTTTCAAGAAAATGAAACAAAATGGATTGAAACCCACAATATTTACTTACAGTATACTATTAAGGGGACTATACCGAGATAGAAGAGTTAGGGCTGCAAAGAATTTGTTTAATGAGATGCAAACTTTTGGTTTATCTCTAGATGAAGTTACATATGGTACAATGTTGGATGGACTCTGCAAGAATGGAAAAATTAATGAAGCGGTAGACTTGTTTAAATCCCTGGAGGGTACAATTATCTCAGCTAATATTTACATGTATACTATTCTTATTCATGGTTTTTGTCGGGCAGGCAATTTGGAAGATGCAAGGAAATTGTTTGATGAAATTCCAAGAAAAGGATTGGTGCCTAATGTAGTAACTTATACCACGATGATGGATAGCCTCTTTCGAAGCAAGATGTTATTGGAAGCTAACAAATTAATTATCGAAATGGGTGAGAAGGGTTGTTCACCAAATGTTATAACATATAATACCATCATTAAGGGTTTTCTTACAGTAAAGGAGACTGACAAGGCATTGCAGTTTCTTATTAAGATGCGTGAAAGAGAATTTGTACCGAGTGATTCTGTTGTTTCTTTGTTAACTAAGACTCTCTCGGCAGATGAGCTAAAACAATTGTAGTCTTTTTTTTTTTATATATGAAAGCTCGTAATTGTTGAGGTAGCATGGATCATCTTAATGTGGTCATTTGCTTCCCTTTTCAGTTAAATGCATTCAGGTAGTTATTGTTTGAAATTTATTCTGAAAATTTTCAAGTGGTATCTCAAGCTGCTGCAGCAATTAGAAAGGTAGATTAACGGAATCCTTTTGGATGGCGTCGCGGTGACAAATGAAGCTTGATAAGGTACATAAATAGGCTTATTCATTTACATTTTTTTGGTGTTGTAAGACTAAGGTCATCGTGGTTTTAAGTATTTCAGTTGAAGCTATACGTGTTATCTCATGAGTCTGTGATGTCCTTAACTGTAGTCATTTTACTTAAGTTTATGTGTACTGTTTTATCTGTTAGATCTCAGTCATGCACAAAGAGCAAAGATTTAGTGATGTCTCTGTCGCAGGAGAACCTTAGATCTATATTAGACTAGATTGATAATCTGGCACAACAACTTTCTGTATGTTAGTTGGTTGTCCTTTTCAGATAGCAATGCTATAGGTCCAAAGCTTAGGAACTGGAATCTTGATTCTGAGTTGTGTTGTATGATTTCTTCAGTAAAAAATGAGAATGCGTGTGTCGGATAATGGAAGCTAGTAAGAAAAAAAAGAAAGAAAAAAAAGCCTGACTGTTGTGATTTGGAAGAAGTTTGCAGTCTAGTATAGGAAATTCTAAGTTAACATCCAGATGTACCTGAGGTTGCCTGAAAAGTCAGAAAGAATGTCGCATGAGATTTTATCAATATTAGTTGAAAACTGTTGATCGCATGAAGTCTGGCAATACATAATTGCTTTCAGGTATGCTGATTTCCCCTTTTAGTTTAGTTCTTTGTCAGGATAAACGATAGTCTTGTGTTATGTTCTGGTGTTTGCCATTATACAAACAGGCTTGTATTTTTCTTTATTGTTTATTGTTTTTGGCAAAATATTCATACAAACAGGCTTGTATCTCCTCTGAGTATCACAACCTTACTATTGTTTTGTTTAATTTCATCTTGTTTTGTTTATCTTAAGATTTTTGATTATTTGTGTTTACCAAGAGAAATTGATGTCGTGGTCCTGTTTTTGTAATGGTTTTGTAGAAGGTGGATTATGAATGTGATTGCAAGCGTTTGTTGGACCAATCGATGCTGGCAAAGCTAAATTTCACATCCCAATAGGTTGTTATTACTACTTATTGTCATTTCTTTTTTCTAGTTTACACCAAGGTTCATGTATTTGATTTGTTATAATTCTCGATAGTCCACCAGATATGGTTTAGTCATTAATGCTCTCGTGAGTTGTGATTGGAGAAATTTATAGCATGTTTTTATGTATACATTTTTGGTCTAACTTTCTCCATACTGGTAGTAAAATAAGTTGATTAACAATGACAATATGTTTGGTCTATTTGCAGCATTAGAGCCATGTGTGGGTTGGATTTATAGAGGAACTGCGTTCAAGGTTCAGATTCTCCTCAATCTGCTGCTAGGGAGGTTTCGTTTTCTTTTGGAGAGGTGTCATCAACAGGTTAGTTCTATTCCTTGGTTTTTCTGTTCGCCTATGGGGTATTGTATAAGTTTTTTTGTTCTTATTATCCAGATATGAAATTAGTTGTAAAATGTGATAACTGATAAGATATTCTTTAGTAAATTACAGCAATATACTGATTTTGTGGACCATTGACGTCCATCTAAGCATAGTGGTTTTCTAGGCTATCATAGTGGGTCAAAAGTGGATTTGGTGATTATAATTTTGGTATATGCAGTAGGTTCATGAAAGTAAATATAGAGGCGTGCAGATTTCCCCAGGTTGTAGGTGGTTTAATACGTGTACATTGATTACATTTTTTTTTTCCGTAAGTTTAGAGAACATGTTGGATGGTCTACATGTTGATTTGCAGTTATTATGCTATATTTCAATGTATATTGATCATGGGTCATCCGTGATTGTAACTAGGACCCCTTCACTGTGTAAAACTAGTATCATAGGAGATGCAAGTGCGTCTTTATGTGATAACTCATCTGATCTGTGCTCACCACCTGAGGCACCTCCCTTGAGGTTAAACTTCCCCTCGTTATAAGCAAGAATTATAAGTGTCATTTGTAATAACTAAAATGATCTATTTTATACATTAAAATTACTTCAAATGACTTGGGTTTCACCACGGGAGATGTTATAGAACATGTCGAATTTTAAATGAAATAAATTAATTGCAATGAAACATCTTACAAGGTACACAATGGTCTTTGTTTTCGCGCGGTTGAATATCCACTCTCCTGAGGTGCTTCACATTTGCACAATAATAATTTATTCACAGCATTTTGTTATCCTTTAGATTGAGTAATTTCGTATTGACATTGAGTTTGCAATTTTTTATCTTCATTTATACTATAGAGCCATGCAGAATTAGATTTATTTCTGTTTTAGTGTTGTTATATGTGTGAATACTGAGCTGATCTTTACCTTGATATCATTTGATCGAGTTCTTTTTCAATTCCGTAAGTTTATGACCCTAATAGTAAACCCTTAATGGGTTCTACTGCTTTGCTAGACGTGTTTTACTGCTTTCCTAGACAACTCCATGCTAACCCTTCAACCTGCCTTTGTGGATGTCCTAATCCTCTGGATTAGAGAGCCTTTTGTGGTGACTTGGAATTTATGAGTGAATACAACGTGAGGCTCACTGTTACATAAGCTTGCGAGCAACTAGCTAGCATGGGTGCCAATTGTCTAGTATTTACATAAACAAGACTTGGAAAATGTTAGTTAGTTGCTAGCGATTTTAGGTAGCAGTGGGTCTCATGCTCTATTCACCCATGGAATTTCCATTCACTCCAAAAGGTTCATCAACGCTAGAAGACGATACAACGTGAATAGGGGATCACACACAAAAAAAAGAAAAAAACAAGTAGAGAACTTACTTGGCCGAAATAATGGAGATTTTGTTCTCCGTTTCTTCCATTGTTTTAAAAAGCGAAAGCGTCAGGCGAAACTACTATTATTCGATTTTCTAGGACTATATTGTAGTTTCTACTTATATAAATAAAAGTAGAAACTATTATATAGTCCTAGAAAAAATATAATTGAGTTAGTTTGGTCCTGTTGACCTAGTCAACTTTCTGTTTGGTCCTTTTTTAAGAGGAACTGGGTTCAGGGTTAAGATTTCCCTCAATCTGCTGCCAGGGCGGTTTCATTTTCTTTTAAAAAGTGTTATCAACAGGTTATTTCTATTCCTTTGTTTTTCTCTTCATATGGGGAATTATATAGTTTGTTTGATCTTATTATCAAGATGTGAAACTAGTTGTTAATGGTGATAAGGTATTCTTTAGTAAATAACACCAATCTCCTGATTGTGTGGACCATTGATGTCCATCTAAGCATAGTGGTTTTCTTGGCTAACATAGTGGGTAAAAAGTGAATTTGGTGTTTGCGAAGCCCGTGATTAGAATGCTGGTTTTATGCAATAGGTTCTTGAAAGTAAATTAAGAGGCGTGCAGATTGCCTCAGGTTAGAGGTGGTTTAATATGTGCACATTGATTATTTAGATTAGAGAACATGTTGGATTGTCTACTTGTTGATTTGCAGTTATGCTATATTTCTTTGTATAGGGATCATAGGTCATCACTGATTTTAACTAGGACCCCTCTACTGTGCAAAACTAGTATCGCAGGAGATGCAAGTGTGGCTTTTTGGCGGACGCACAGTGGGTTCAAGTGGGGTCAGCAGACCCCACTCAATTTTGACTTCCATGTGCTAATTAGTTAGATATTTCAGTCATTGACCCCTCTCAAGTTTAAATATTAGTGTTTGACCCCTCATCAAAAATCTTCTAGGTCCGCCACAGTTTGTGATAACTCATCTGATCTGTGCAAAACTAGAATTGTACAGCTTAGCAAGTGTCTTTTGTAATCACTAAAATGTTCCATGTTATAGACTTGACTTACTTCGAATGACTTGGGATCACCATATCAATGTTCTAGAATATGTTGAACTCTAAAGCTTACAAGGTACAAAATTGTCTGGGTGAATACCGAGCTCATCTTTACCATGATACAATAGGTGCTTGTATATATCTCAGAACAAAAAACTGTATTACTATTTTTTGTGGTAGGTTGGAATCTTCGGATTCTGATGTCCTCGGTTCTTTGTTACCCATTTCATTAAAAACCACAAGGATCTGATCTGATGTCCTCTTTATCAGTTAAACTGATTGTCAAAGGGGTAGTAGTTACTTGGTCCTTTTTGTGGTTTCTTGCCGCCTCGACTATAGGTGGACTAATATGGCTATTTTAAATCTGGAAACTTATATAAATAACATCTAAACCCTAGATCTAGGGAATGTTGAACCTCTTTCGAAACGATGGGTCCCACCTGAATGCCATGAACTACTAATGGGTGATTCATACATAGGACTGTACTGGATTTGGGCCTACATTCGGGTCTTTGTTTTTCCAAAGCGCAGACCAACGTGAGTCCAATCAAGTCATTCGTGTCAATTAGTGGTTAGTGGTTCATGGCATTCAGGTGGAACCCATTGTTTCCGAAAGGGTTCAACATTCATAGATCTAGGGTTTAAATGTTGTCCACGTAAGGATCTAGATTTCGACTAGCCACACTGGTCCGCCTTTAGTCGAGTTGGTTTCTTATTTGAATAATAATTATAAAGCAATATCTCGTTTATAGTCTTCTCTTATGGACCACTTACTCAATTAATGCAGGTTCAATGGTAACTAAATGTGTAATTGATTGAGAAAATTCTTTGAAGTACATGTGACTGTTAGTTTTACAGGTAATATAATCATACTGTATAGTGCTGCTTTTAGCTAGCCATTTGCTTGCATTTCTGATAATAAGCTTAGGTTTCGGTTTTTGGTGCAATCTTGGTTTCTTCTTTGCACGATCCAGGACCGTATATAAGCTTGCACAATTTCTAGCTTTGGAGGCCTTAAAAATTACCACAAATGTGCATCGGCATAGTCCTCTCACAGTCATTGGTATATCACGTTAGCTTTTGAATATTAATTATGGGATTTATATTCTGTTTTTTTAGGGTGAGTTTTGCACTTCCAGTTGAATTTCATTTATGTAGATAAAGTTTGTGCTTGTCCAGAAAACTCAGGGGGGCATTCTAGGCTGCTGCATCGATTAGAGATGTAGCTACGGAAATAGGTGGAGTTCTTTCAGTTGGTGACATGAGAAGCTTGATGAGGTACACATATCTGCTTATGTATGTATATTTGATTTTTTTTTCCTTAACAGCTTTGTTTTTAAGTATTGTAGCTATAGTAAAAAAAAAAAAAAACTCTCAGGAGTCTGTATATGCGGAATTGTAGTCTTCTTCTGGCTTGGGTTTCTGGTGCACTGTTTAAGCTGTTTAGAACTTTAGTGTTGAAACATATATTGTCATACTTTTTGCCCGGGACTTGGTTTGATTGTTACGATATTATTTTTCATGTAATAGCTATTAACGTTTTCCTCTCTTCCTATCAAATTGAATACTGTTATCGTTCTTGGATTCTTTTTACTTGTGCTTTCCTTCTTTAATGTTTTACAAATTTCAACACCTTGTAATCGATAAAGTATTTCAGGAAATCTTTGAAATTCCCAGAATCTGTAATTGCTTTAGTATTGCAAGCCAGGGTTTTAGGATGGTGTTTATGAAGCAATAACACTGCAGCGTGAAACCCTTCTATACCTCTTAAGTTGCATATATATTAGCTTCAAAGCTAGCTTTCAATGGGTCATAATTCTTAGTCTAACCTTTGCAGGAGCCATTAGCCATCTAACAGCAGCGTCTGAGTTGGCTGTTAAGGATGTTTTACCAGTTGAGTGGAGTTGTTTAGTTATCCGTGCTGGTATATGGCTTCCACATTCTCTGCGATAATTCTCACATCTCAAGTTTTGGCAACAAAGGCATTTATGTGGTGATGATCTAGCTACAAGAGAAGGTCTGCAGACAAGATATTGTGGTTCCCGTGCATTGCTGCATGCAGTTTGGAGCTGAAAGTGCGGAACGTTTTTTTTTTTCAGTGTTCTCTTATAGCCAAAATCTTGGTTCAGTTGCATCGTAAAACTAGGTTGTACTTCGGTAGAATATTATTTGTGGAACTGCTTTACGTTTTCATGTTCAGTGGAAATTTGCAAGCTTCATGGTATTGTATAAATTCGTGCAATCCGGAATGCACGAGTTCTTAATGGGTAACAAAACCAACTCAAAGATACTGGCTATGGACATGAAAGTTCTTGTCTTTCTCCACGGCTACAATTTTCAATGAATGCAGCCTGCGATTTTCCTTCAATTTTTGTAACTTCGGAACCGTCATGTGGCTTGACTTTTAAAAGCTAGCAAAATAAATGATATTCACATCTTACAGTTATGGATCTCATTGTTATTTACGACTTACAGGAGTTTAAAACATTACTCAGAAGGAACATTTAGGAGTTGTAAAATGGTGTTCTTGTATATACCCCAGAAAACACTAATAGTACCCCTTTATCCCTAATACTCCCAATACTCTTCTTCCTACCCCATCAAATTAAATCCACTAACATTTGTATACCCCAAAACAGAGATCTTAAATCAATCACGATCTTCTTTTAATCACTAAACTCCTATTCAGAAGAGCAGATTTTGGGAAGTATTGTATTTTTTTTTGTTTTAGGATACCAAGCCCTATATTTAGCTTTTTTATTCTTAGCTCTTCTAATCCTTGTTTAATACGTTAATTATCTGGTTTTAATCTTGATCTTTTCGTTCTATTCTCACAAACCCATGTCCCCAATCTCAATTTTGAAAATCTCTGTTATTGTCGTATCAGTAAAATCATCTTGTATTTAGTTTCATCAATTGATAAATATTACTTCTTTATCTTAATGATCATCTATTGATTAAAAATACTTCTTGATTAAAATCAAGAGCTTCGGGGTTCTAATGGATTTTCTGAGAACGCCTTAAAAACTTTTTCATTAACTTCATCAGTAGTACCATGATAAATACACAAATCAATTACAATTTTTATCAACTTTCTCCATCATTGGTTTCGATTTGTCTGGTGATGGATCCAACTGAATCCAACTGCTAGTTCCATTGATAACAATTTTAGGATAACTTTAGTCTAAAAACAAATTTGTTTATGATAATCAATCATGCACCATCTGTGAGTTGTAGTCGGTGGGAAAGAGTTTGGGTTTGGTCAAACTCTATCTTGACTAAACTTGTTTCTAAAGTTTAGGAAATCTTAAGAGTCAAGTTAGGAAAACTTGTTCCCAAAATTAAGGTTTCCTAAGGGTTAAGTTTGTGTTCTGTATATATAGTGCTAGAATTGTAGAGTTGTATATAATCCAACCTAGAAGAGTGGTAAAACCTTGTGCTTATGTTTTTGGTCTTTTTGGTAGGGAGGGTCGAGTACTACCGTCAAGGTCAATATCGGTGTGAGAGAAAAACTTGTAGAGAGAGGATTTTGGTGTTCTAGTGTTTAGGGTTTGGGGCTTTTCCCTAAACCTAGTTTCTAGTGTTTCCATGTTTATTCTATGTTACGAGCAGCTGTGAATACGGTGTAGAAGAGAAGACATGAGGCTGGTTTGAGGAATGGTTAGAGAATTGGTTTCTATGGTTTCTTCGATGGTGTTCTCGAGTATGTCTTGTTAACTCTTTGGGTCTTATCTTGGATTGCGGAAAGAGCATGTAATGGTCTTTGATTTAATGGAAGTTTTTCTGGTGGTGTTGGCCGTGGATGTAGCATGTAAAGGTGAACCACGTATATCTTGTGTTGTGGTTGTGTATGTGCTTCTTTATCTTCTGTTTATTTCTTATTATTTCTCTCACGTTTGGTTCAAATCACCAATTTCCCTTTGTGATCCCGATTTCTGCTGCGCTCGGGGTGCCAATTTTCCTAATAATTGGTATCAGAGCAAGGACGGGATGGTGTGATTGAACATGGAAATGAACGATGGTTTATTGTTCGGGTGGAGAAATATGTTTTGAAGATAATGTGTCAACCGGTGTTTACACAAAAATGGATTTGTGATGTGTGATTTACAAATCGGAGGTTCAACTTGGTAGAAGTTTATGTTCTTCGTTTAGTTTTATGATGTAGTATGTGATGCAGAATAAGGCCGAATGAGGTGGGATACATATATACTTCTTGAAGAGTGTTAGTAATCATATACTATAAAGAATGGGTTACAAAGTTTGAAGAGAGGATGAGGCTGTGAAGTCTCATGTAGAAGCAAGTTCAACAACGCTTCGAAGTTATGCACGAGATGTTATAGATTTATCATCACTACACCAAATATGGGGTTTAGCAACTCAGATTAGCAACAGCTTATGAGCTGTTGCAAAATTTCAATTGCGAAAATTTCGCAACAGTTTAAAATAGTTGCTAAACTCGCAACTGTTTTTTTCTGTTGCGATTAGAAACTAAACCCTGTTGTACGCTTGCGAAAAATCCGTGTAGCTGCCTACACTTTAAACACAATTTCAGCCCAGCATGCGAAAAGCTAGTGTGCAGGATATTTTAGCTCTAATACCTTTGGGAGGGATATCTCTTTTCTTTCCCCCTCTTTTTTTTTCCTGTACGACCATTTCTCTTGCACTCGTTTTATACCTCTTTCTGTCTCTCTCTCTCTACTCCCTCCTTTAAACTAGATCCAGAAATTGAGTGAAGTAGAGACTTCATTTCTGCAATCAGATTCTAACCCACTCACTGTGTAACTCTCTCTCACGTTACTCTCTGATAGATACATATTTTCTTTTTGATTTTAGTTTTACTTTTTCGATTGTTAGGTCTAAATTCTGTTACTTGTGTTGTTGCAGTTGAAAGAACTAATCATCAACATCAGCTAATCGTGATAATCTTAGGTATAAAGGTTCTTCCTTTTGTTCTTTTTTCGTTTATTCTTTGATGTTGAAATTTAGGTCAGATGAGATTTGGGTGTTTGATAGTTGCTTTGTGTGTTAGATTTAATCTGTTTGATAGATGAAATCAGATGTTGTATGTTGATTTTATGTTAAGCTTATTTCATTCTGGGTATTTGTTAGATTTAGGTATTTGTTTGTTTTCAATTTTGATAGATTTAAGTATCTGTTTTTTTCAATTTTGATTTAATTTTTTTTATAAAAATCAAATAGAAACTAAGATATCAAGATAAAGCTCTCCGAAATTGAAAACAAAAAAAAGATTAAAAACTGGAAAGAACCCTCTCTTTCTCTCACTGTTTACCTTTTTTTGCTTCAGATTTTGGTGCTTAATAGATAATAGATTTTCAGTAATTGTTTGTTTTTTTTATAAATAAAATAGGATGATTGTTTATGTTAGGCTAGGCTAGTTTAGGTTTGGGTGTTTGTATATTTTGATTTTTCGATTAGTCTCAATATAAAGAATCACATAGGAACTGAAAATATCAAGATAAAAATGTAAGTAGATTTAAAAACTTAAAGAACCCTCTCCCTCTCCCTCCTTGTTCACTTTTTTACATTTTTAGTTAAGTTCTGTGGTGGTTTTACAGTCATAGGTATTTGGTGCTTTTACAGTGCAGTTGTATGGTGGTTTTGCAGTCGTAGTCCTGGTGGTTTTGCAGTCGTAGTCTAATTCTCTCTTCTATAAGAAGAGAAACTTTTCGCTATATGACAGGGATTTGGCAACCCTGTAACTACTAGGGCTAGTTGGTTAATATTTTAAGTTTATATCTTGAAGGGTAATGTAATTTGATATCAACAAGAGGGGGATGGGTTGTGCTCGTAAGTCTCCAGAATACATAGAAGGTGTAAAATCATTTATAGAGCATCAAGTACATGGGGGTAATACTTCAACAGACGGTGTAGATGCCAATGTGGGAGATGTTGCTGATGATATTGAACACGTAGTCGTTCATTTAGTGGACCATGTTGTCGGACCTTTAGTTAATTCTACAACAGATGGTGTGAATGAGAATGTTAGTGGGGGTGTAGATATGAATAATGGAGATACAGTAGATGGGAATGCTGAAACCAGCAGGAGTAAGAGAAGTATCTACATCAGCGTGCAAGACAACCTTTATAACATTCATGTCCCAAAAGAAAAACAGCTCTTTACGCTGCTATATAACTGAATAACATCAAGACACAATATGGATTTTCATATAACAGTGTAATTACAGTCTTAGAGTTGATAAAAGAGTTGCTTCCTGAAGGAAACACATTGCCGTGTAAGTTCCCTGAAGTTAAGAAGATGATTGAAGAACTAGGTATGGATTATATAACGTATGATGCGTGCGTAAATGACTGCATTTTGTATTGAAAGGATAAATGTGCATTGTTGAAGTGTCCAGTTTGTCAAGAACCTAGATACGTAAAAAAAATCAGTGATAAGAGGAAACTTACCCAAGTTGCGCAAAAGACATTAAGATATTTTCCGATAATTGAAAGGCTGAGAAGGTTTTAAAGTATACCATAGATAGTAGAGGCAATGTATTAGCATTCTAAATCGCAGTCAGATATGAATGTGATACGACATCCGATTGATTCTGCAGCTTGGAGGTGTGCGGGTAAGTTTTCTCCAGAGTTATCTAAGGAGTCGCGGAACGTTACACTTGGGATAGAGACATATGGCTTCAACCCAAATGGGTGTTTCGGTCTGAAATATAGTTTTTGGCCGGTAATTCTCCAACCTTACAACCTTGGTCCTTCATACTGTATGCTGCGGGAATTTTCAATGTTGGAATTGTTAATATCATGCCCAAGAGCACCATGGAAAGATATCGATGTCTATTTAGATCCATTGATAGAGGAGTTGAAACTTTTATGGAATGAAGGTGTACTAACATAGGACGCCTTCACTAAGACTGAATTTATGATGAAGGCGAGGTTGTTATGGTCTATCCATGACTTCCTGGCTTTGGGTACCTTATCTGGATGCGTTACTCATGGATATTATGCGTGTTCGACTTATGGAGAAGAGACGGTCGCTGAGTGGCTGCCATTCAGTAAGAAGATCTGTTACATGGGACACCGTAGATGGATGCCAGCAAAACAAAAGTATAGAGTTGATAGATCGAATTTCGCTCGAGGAGTAAAACGCGGATCAGTTCCATGGCCATTAACAGGGTTTCAGGTTCAAGAGATGGTTCTTAATACTAAATTCAAACAAGGGAAAGGAAAACAACCAGCAAAGAAACGTAAAAAAAGCATCTGAACGGGGCAATGAACACGATGCTGATGAAGAAGAAGAGGCAGCTGACAACTCTCTGTTTTCAAGAAGGTCCATATTATTTGATTTGCCAAACCGAGGTTCGAATTCTGTCCGATATTGCACAGATGTTATTTACACGGAGAAGAATATCAAGGTTCATATTATAAATACTTTGATGGGGAATAGTAAGTCCAAAGATGGTGCGAATGCGCGTAAAGATTTGGAAGATATGGGGATTAAAAAGAAGTTATGACTGCACACAAATGAAGTGACTGGTAAAACATCAATGACAGATGGAAGTTTTGCGATGACGAATAATGAGAAAGTTGCTTTTTGAAGAACTTAAAGGTCCCGTCCAATTTCTCTTCCAATCTTCGCAACAACATCAGCATCAAACCTCCGGAGATAAGGAATCTGAAGTCTCATGATTACCATGTTCTAATGAAACATCTGTTTTCGTTGCTTGTTTATGCATGTCACGACTTCACTTCCAAAAGATCTGCGAGTTGCACTTCACCGGATAAACATCCTTTTCAAAGTTTTGTGCGCGAAGGTCATTAACAGAGAACATCTTCTAAAAGCAAAAGAAAGTCTGGTGGAAGCAATGTGTGTACTGGAAAAGCATTTTCCTCCGTCGTTTTTCGTTATTAACAATCATTTGATGGTGCATCTAGCGTATGAAGCTTTAATCTGCGGTACGGTCAGATTTAGGTGGATGTACCCCTTTGAGAGGCAACTGGAGTAATTTACTTAGTTTAACTTACTTTGTTTTTTGATTTATAATTTGAAAAATTGGCACTACTGAACTAGTTAAATTTGGTGACTGATTTTTTGCATGTTAATGAAAGGTTTCAAAGGATTGGTGCGCAATAGACTGTACATTGACGGGTGCATTGCAAGAGGATATATGCTGCGAGAAGCTAGCTTATACTTTATGGAGGACATATCAGAGGATGGTGATGGTACTCATAAACATTCTCGCCAGGCCTTTCTGGTTGATGCTGGCTAGTTTGCTGATGAGATTCCTTTAAGTAATGCAAAGGACATCACTTTAAATCAAGTGCAGTTTGAACAAGCTCGCAGATGGATACTTTCCAAATATGTTGGCATTGATGACTAGCAAAGGTAATTAAAAGAAATTAGTTTCATTTCGATGAGTAGCTTTTGATATTTGGGTTATTGATTTAATAGAGCTTGAATTGTTATTTGATTGTAGGAAGTATGATTCCTATGTTAACTGCGCCAGGTATCATGGTCAGGGAAATCATTCGTCCAACCAAACCCTAAAGATTTTCCATTTATGGTTAGCGAAGAGGTAATAAAGCAGTTTCTATCCTCATATCTGAACTTATTGTGTACTTATAAATATAGCTGATGAAACTGATTCAGTTGTTAGAAATATGAAAATTGGTAATGAAGTTGATTCAATTGTTAGAAAAATGATAATAAAGGTTCATAAGAATAATTTATATTGGAAAAACATTGGTAAATATTATGAAATATGATAATTGTTTCAATTATTGCTTAAGTTCTCAATTCTGGATAAGCAACTAACTTGAACATGATCTTTTGCAGTTGTTAGAATCCAATAAAACTGACTCAGCTCTTTGGCGACTCGCGAAAGGACCTCAGTTGAAGGCACAATCATATGCAAAATACCAAGTCAATGGCTTTACTTTCTCTCCACAAGATTGTGATGCGAAGCGTGTATCAGAAAACAGTGGTGTCTCAATGAAAACTATTACAAGACATAAAGCTAAGTCGACTGACACAAATTATCTTAAAGTTGAAATTATCTATTACGGAGTCACTAAACAGATTATCAATTTGAATTACTTGGAATTTGAAGAAACAGTTTTCTACAGTGATTGGGTCAGAGTTGAAGATAAAAGTAATGGGTGCCAAGTTGATGCAACCTCAAGTGTGATAAAGGTTAATTTTTCTAAGATGAAAATTATCAAAAGATTGGTTGATGAGCCATTTATCCTCGCCTCTGAAGCATCCCAAGTGTTCTAATCAACTGATCTTTCACCTGAGGGATGGTCTGTGGTGTTGAATTCATCTCAGAAGTTAACGTCCGTAGTAGATAAGCTTGAATTTCCTACAGTTTATCAGTCAGCTTTTACTGACAATGAGAGTTTAGAAAATCTCATTTGTCTTGATTATGTAGTTTAAATTAGAACGACTGTCGTTGTTGCCACTTGCACTATCTTTTTCTGAGAAGTTACTTTTTCTGAATTGTTTGGTTTGATCACTTGCGCTATCTTTTTCTGAGAAATCACTTCTGTTTTCTGTTATGTTTGCTTTGTTTTAGCTTTTTTTTCACCTACGCAATCTTAATCTTTGTTATTTGGTATTTTACAGGTTATTATAGCAGCAACAGTGGAGGTCGATGAATATGGACTACCCATTTATGCCAACGCAACAAAACTCGGCCACAAGAAGGGAGCCTTGGTTCGTACCCATATGCATATTTCGTTCAAAACCTGGAGGAAAGTGCTTGACAAGTACACGGACGATGTTTGGAATGAACTTAAGGTACAAAATCTACCTCATGACATGATTTCTTCTTATTCCTTAGTGAAGTTGAGGGAGATACTGTTACAATATTAAAAGTGGTAGTAAAAGTCCGTTGCTCGGACTTGTAAAGATTAAAGTTTTCTAAAATAATAAATATATACAAAATATTTGTCACAATGGGAGAGAGGTACTGGGACTAAAGATTCGGCCATTTTTCATTTTCAAGTGGTTCAGAATTTAATTCTAGGCGATTATAGTTCAAAACAAAACAAATATTAACTCTAGTTTATTGCCAAGATAGATTTTATAAAATATTACTTGTATTTCTTAAGCATGGCATATCAAAAATCCCTAGGACCAAGCATACTCCATCAAATAAAATCACAAGTAATTAATTTAAAATCTTAATTCAATTAAAATTAGTGCAAAAAGTAAATAAAAGAATTAATTAAATTACCACATGGATGAATTAAGGCTTTCTCCGTCGTCCCAGTGCTTGGGTTTAGACATATATTCTCGCAACGTCATCGCAGGTGGCGTCTCCTCAATAGGATTCATCACCGAAGAAAAATAAACTACAGAGGGATTCTATACAATCACAAACAAGGACGACTCGACTCCACCAAAGCAAACCTAAAGATTTCTAGCAAACAAAAAGCATGATGGCTCCACTTAGATTGTTTCTAGACCAGCTTCTATCTTTCGAAAGGGAATTCGTTGCAATTTGAGCAAACCCCTCTGGAATCAATCCGAGTCAAAGTAAGTTGAATTGAGGCGAGGGAAGATCAGTGGAGCTTTGATACCCAAGGCCTCACCGCTATCACAAGGCGGCGCAGTCATGCATTCAACTCACAGAAACCATCATGAACTTTGGAGTGTGCTTAAAGAGCAACCAATATTTTTCGAACGAGTTTCCTATTAAGCTCGTTACCCTATCGGTCTCGTTCTATTCCAAATTTTAAGCTTGGGTTCGCGTTAGGTTTCATTTTCCTAAAGCGGGCAAGAAGGGAACGGTGATGAAATCCGAACCCTTATCTTGTTTAGGCCAGGCCTTGCCCTTTACTAGGAAAATAAAGACAGTCCGATTCGTCCTCAAACAATTATCACCTTAAGGCAGACAGTAACCCGCTTGCAGGAGATTCGCGGGTGTTTCGATTGGACTTACCTCCCGTACCAGACGGGCGATGAACCGTTGTCGTCGACTAGGACCACGACTCCTATGCCGTATGCGAACCCGAGGGGCCGAGACGATATAGTAATCGTCGTCATTCTCTGCAAAACAGTTTGTATTTAATAATTTTTTTTTTTTAATTATATAACCCTTCCGTAGGGTTTAAAAAAAATAACAAAGTCCAATTGTTTAAAGTCCAAAGTCCAAAATAAAAAAAATTATAGTTTTCCTCACACACTCTAAAAAAATTACAAATTAAAAATTAAATCCTAAAATTGTCCTTTTTTTCTTCTCTTTTCGCTTTTCGCTTTAAGATTTTTCCTCTCCAAGTCCTTAGTTTTCACTTTGAACCTGCAAAATAAAGACAAAAAGAAACATAAAAAGGAACAAACAATTCTAAAAAAATAATAAACTTAAAAAAATAAATCAATCTATATACAAGTCCGCGTCGGCGGCGGCATTTTTGTTGAAGTTTTAAAAGTGGTAGTAAAAGTTCGTTGCTCGGACTTGTAAAGATTAAAGTTTTCTAAAATAATAAATATATACACAATATTTGTCACAATGGGCGAGAGGTACTGGGACTAAAGATTCGGCCATTTTTCATTTTCAAGTGGTTCAGAATTTAATTCTAGGCGATTATAGTTCAAAGCAAAATAAATATTAACTCTAGTTTATTGCCAAGATAGATTTTATAAAATATTACTTGTATTTCTTAAGCATGGCATATCAAAAATCCCTAGGACCAAGCATACTCCATCAAATAAAATCACAAGTAATTAATTTAAAATCTTAATTCAATTAAAATTAGTGCAAAAAGTAAATAAAAGAATTAATTAAATTACCACATGGATGAATTAAGTCTTTCTCCGTCGTCCCAGTGCTTGGGTTTAGACATATATTCTCGCAACGTCATCGCAGGTGGCGTCTCCTCAAAAGGATTCATCACCGAAGAAAAATAAACTACAGAGGGATTCTATACAATCACAAACAAGGCCGACTCGACTCCACCAAAGCAAACCTAAAGATTTCTAGCAAACAAAAAGCATGATGGCTCCACTTAGATTGTTTCTAGACCAGCTTCTATCTTTCGAAAGGGAATTCGTTGCAATTTGAGCAAACCCCTCTGGAATCAATCCGAGTCAAAGTAAGTTGAATTGAGGCGAGGGAAGATCAGTGGAGCTTTGATACCCAAGGCCTCACCGCTATCACAAGGCGGCGCAGTCATGCATTCAACTCACAGAAACCATCATGAACTTTGGAGTGTGCTTAAAGAGCAACCAATATTTTTCGAACGAGTTTCCTATTAAGCTCGTTACCCTATCGGTCTCGTTCTATTCCAAATTTTAAGCTTGGGTTCGCGTTAGGTTTCGTTTTCCTAAAGCGGGCAAGAAGGGAACGGTAATGAAATCCGAACCCTTATCTTGTTTAGGCCAGGCCTTGCCCTTTACTAGGAAAATAAAGACAGTCCGGTTCGTCCTCAAACAATTATCACCTTAAGGCAGACAGTAACCCGCTTGCAGGAGATTCGCGGGTGTTTCGATTGGACTTACCTCCCGTACCAGACGGGCGATGAACCGTTGTCGTCGACTAGGACCACGACTCCTATGCCGTATGCGAACCCGAGGGGCCGAGACGATATAGTAATCGTCGTCATTCTCTGCAAAACAGTTTGTATTTAATAATTTTTTTTTTTAATTATATAACCCTTCCGTAGGGTTTAAAAAAAATAACAAAGTCCAATTGTTTAAAGTCCAAAGTCCAAAATAAATAAAATAAAAAAAATTATAGTTTTCCTCACACACTCTAAAAAAATTACAAATTAAAAATTAAATCCTAAAATTGTCCTTTTTTTCTTCTCTTTTCGCTTTTCGCTTTAAGATTTTTCCTCTCCAAGTCATTAGTTTTCACTTTGAACCTGCAAAATAAAGACAAAAAGAAACATAAAAACGAACAAACAATTCTAAAAAAATAATAAACTTAAAAAAATAAATCAATCTATATACAAGTCCGCGTCGGCGGCGGCATTTTTGTTGAAGTTTTAAAAGTGGTAGTAAAGGACTTGTAAAGATTAAAGTTTTCTAAAATAATAAATATATACACAATATTTGTCACAATGGGCGAGAGGTACTGGGACTAAAGATTCGGCCATTTTTCATTTTCAAGTGGTTCAGAATTTAATTCTAGGCGATTATAGTTCAAAGCAAAATAAATATTAACTCTAGTTTATTGCCAAGATAGATTTTATAAAATATTACTTGTATTTCTTAAGCATGGCATATCAAAAATCCCTAGGACCAAGCATACTCCATCAAATAAAATCACAAGTAATTAATTTAAAATCTTAATTCAATTAAAATTAGTGCAAAAAGTAAATAAAAGAATTAATTAAATTACCACATGGATGAATTAAGTCTTTCTCCGTCGTCCCAGTGCTTGGGTTTAGACATATATTCTCGCAACGTCATCGCAGGTGGCGTCTCCTCAAAAGGATTCATCACCGAAGAAAAATAAACTACAGAGGGATTCTATACAATCACAAACAAGGCCGACTCGACTCCACCAAAGCAAACCTAAAGATTTCTAGCAAACAAAAAGCATGATGGCTCCACTTAGATTGTTTCTAGACCAGCTTCTATCTTTCGAAAGGGAATTCGTTGCAATTTGAGCAAACCCCTCTGGAATCAATCCGAGTCAAAGTAAGTTGAATTGAGGCGAGGGAAGATCAGTGGAGCTTTGATACCCAAGGCCTCACCGCTATCACAAGGCGGCGCAGTCATGCATTCAACTCACAGAAACCATCATGAACTTTGGAGTGTGCTTAAAGAGCAACCAATATTTTTCGAACGAGTTTCCTATTAAGCTCGTTACCCTATCGGTCTCGTTCTATTCCAAATTTTAAGCTTGGGTTCGCGTTAGGTTTCGTTTTCCTAAAGCGGGCAAGAAGGGAACGGTGATGAAATCCGAACCCTTATCTTGTTTAGGCCAGGCCTTGCCCTTTACTAGGAAAATAAAGACTGTCCGGTTCGTCCTCAAACAATTATCACCTTAAGGCAGACAGTAACCCGCTTGCAGGAGATTCACGGGTGTTTCGATTGGACTTACCTCCCGTACCAGACGGGCGATGAACCGTTGTCGTCGACTAGGACCACGACTCCTATGCCGTATGCGAACCCGAGGGGCCGAGACGATATAGTAATCGTCGTCATTCTCTGCAAAACAGTTTGTATTTAATAATTTTTTTTTTTAATTATATAACCCTTCCGTAGGGTTTAAAAAAAATAACAAAGTCCAATTGTTTAAAGTCCAAAGTCCAAAATAAATAAAATAAAAAAAATTATAGTTTTCCTCACACACTCTAAAAAAATTACAAATTAAAAATTAAATCCTAAAATTGTCCTTTTTTTCTTCTCTTTTCGCTTTTCGCTTTAAGATTTTTCCTCTCCAAGTCCTTAGTTTTCACTTTGAACCTGCAAAATAAAGACAAAAAGAAACGTAAAAAGGAACAAACAATTCTAAAAAAATAATAAACTTAAAAAAATAAATCAATCTATATACAAGTCCGCGTCGGCGGCGGCATTTTTGTTGAAGTTTTAAAAGTGGTAGTAAAAGTTCGTTGCTCGGACTTGTAAAGATTAAAGTTTTCTAAAATAATAAATATATACACAATATTTGTCACAATGGGCGAGAGGTACTGGGACTAAAGATTCGGCCATTTTTCATTTTCAAGTGGTTCAGAATTTAATTCTAGGCGATTATAGTTCAAAGCAAAATAAATATTAACTCTAGTTTATTGCCAAGATAGATTTTATAAAATATTACTTGTATTTCTTAAGCATGGCATATCAAAAATCCCTAGGACCAAGCATACTCCATCAAATAAAATCACAAGTAATTAATTTAAAATCTTAATTCAATTAAAATTAGTGCAAAAAGTAAATAAAAGAATTAATTAAATTACCACATGGATGAATTAAGGCTTTCTCCGTCGTCCCAGTGCTTGGGTTTAGCTCATCATAGTGAAATACCTATTAAAATATTTTATTAAGCTCAATTGGTGTTTACAATGAAGAGAAAATGGAGAAAAGGGTGAAAATCGGTAAACTGCAACGCTTATAAGCGTTACAGAACACCGTTACAAAGAACGATAAAAGAGTACTGCTGTTGTCTGCGTAGCTGACTACGACCCACAGAGACCGGTCGTTGTTACTGTTGGGGAACGAAGGTCTTTGGCCGTCTGTTCTTCGTGTTCTTCCTCTTCATCAATGGCAGCAGCAGCAGCAGAGAAAAATGGTGATTCTCCCTCTGCAGCCTTCTCTCCTCTCCTCCCAACTCTCGACACCCTTTCTCCTTGACCTCAGTGAGCTATTTATACCCAACAGCATCGATATCTTCCATCATAACTCCATATAATATTCTCTTCAATTCTTTGCAGACGCGAGAATAATATTTTTGATTTTTTTCCTGTTTAACCAAAATCGTGTTTACCAAATATTCTCTTGGCTTCTGAAACTCTCTGAATCCTTCCTAATCTGGATATATTCGAATCCCAGCTGTATATCTTCTCATAACGCACGTATATCCTCCAACAGAATCCAATATTCTGAAAATATTCTCACGTCTGTGTTTACTTTGTTCTCCTATTCTAGCCCAAGTTGATCGATTAAATTGCTTGTACTAACTCTGTTTAGTGTACTCAAGTCCAGCCCAATGGATTTCGGGTGTTGAATCTCTTCAAAACAACCCAAGAATTCAAATCAAAAATTCATGCAGATGTGAAGAACATTTCCCGCCAAAATAGAGTTTGAAATTTGAATAAGAAAAGGGGTGTCCCCCTATCCTGTCTTGGTGTCCCCTTAGTAATTTGGGCTGAAATAGTAATTCTTGGGTTGAAAAAGTAATTTTTCTGGTTTCCTCCGGGACATTTCTGGGACGTTTCCGGTACATTTCTGGGGCGCCTCGAGGACATTTCTGTGGTGCCTTTAGTACTTTTCTCCGGGGTGTATATCATCACTTTTTGAGCAACTCTTTCCAGACAAAGGTATTTTCTCCAAAAACACCTAAACAAACATAAAAACACAATATTAGTACAAAAATAGAGTTCCAACAATACAGACATTGAGGACAAATTAGACACAAAAATGTGTCTATCAGATACACATTTAGGATGCCACTAATTAGCTCTGTATTTTCAGATGGCATTTGATTTACTTGAGACTTCCAAGTCTATTACGGTGAAGGGGATGTCTGATCCATGGAGGAGATTCAAGTGCGAGTTACGTGAAGACCATTATGATATTTGGAATATTCATCAGGAAAGGATTGATAATGGTCCTCCAAATGTGAATTCAGAGGATTGGATATCATTCTGTGTAAATGAGGATGATGCTGAGGTCCAAAGTAAAAGAGCTATTAATAAGAGGAAAAGGGAACAATATGATTACTCTCATACCTCAGGCCGCAAGCCACATTGTTTGGTTAGATCTGAACTGGTAGGTATTTCGTTTCAATGATGCAACTTACCTCAAGCTGTTGTGGACAATGATTAATTCATACTCATTGTGTTTTTGAATGTAAGAGGCGGCGAACCCTGAAGCAGAAATTAGTACCTCTGATGTGTAGATTAAATCTCATTCACATGAGGGTGGGGTGATTTTACCTAGTGCGCATCCATACTATGTGAGTCAAATTATTTTTCAGTTATATTTAGTCTTCTTTAACTATATTATACTAGCTAGTGATCATTATTATAATAAATTGATTGTGATGCTCAACAATACAGGAAAAACTTACGAAGATGCTAGAAGACATCAAGGGAAAACAGGAAGCAGGTACTCCAGTAGAAGAAACTTGTGCAGTGACTTCATTGTTTGGGAAGGATTCAAGAGGACGGGTTCGTGTTGTAGGTCCTGTTTCTCGTACACAGGTTGATCTCTTTGCTTCTGCTCGTGGTAAAGTAGCTGAACTAAAGTATCAATATGGAGTTCTTAATAGCAAGGTGGAAGACTTAGGTGTCAAGGTAAAAGTTCTTATTGAAGGAGTTGGATCATTATGCCATGGAGTGAAGGATATCCAAGATGCAATGTCATCATCAGTTTTTGTCTCAAACATGTGTAGCACTTCACAAGGTCATGTTGGTTCACCTCAATCAGGTTCAGTTGCTCGCATAAGTTCACCTGGTCATGCTGCTTCACCTGGTCATGCCCTATCACGAGCTGCTCAAACAAGTTCACCTGGTCATGCCCTATCACCAGCTCTATCAGCTGCAGGTATGCAGCAGTGTTCATTGCTGAACATGGATGATGATATAATTGCAATTGGTAAATTTTTTACTTGTACTCAAGGACTTATGGCTCACGACTCAGTTGTACATGCTATTCATTTGAAGGTGTTGATCGACGACATTCTTCTGCCAGATGAACGCACCGTAAAAGCTAACAAGTTCGCAGAGACCTTTAGAGATGTTGGAATCGGAGTATTCGTGGTTCATCCCAAGAGGTCCATCGCATATAATTAAAACGACTTCACTACTTTTTTGGAGATATACTATGAAGTTCTTCATTGATATCGCAGCCATCTTGCATCTTATATATACGTCTAACACATGGCTTTGAACTTTTTTTTTTGCTTTTGTTCACACTTTTGTATGTATGCAGAACACTTTAATATGCATTCTCTTATGCATTTGTGCACGAGGAAAAGTCTTATCCTATTCTCTTTAATGAAAGACTTATATGAAGTTGCGCATAAGAAGTATTTAACTTAATTTAGAAACAACTGATCTTTTTGGTATATGGATGTGAACAGAAATCGGTTATAAATCTACTTTTCTTTTTCATTTTCTTGTTTCTATTTATCCTATATGTATATGTTGGTGGTATTTCTGTTATATGTGATTGTGCAGGTAGCTTCGTTTTAAGTCTGATGAACCACTAGTAGCCACCTAGGGAGATATCAATCCCTAGTAAGTACTCCACTTGCTTGCACATGTATTATTAAGTTTGTGTTTATGGAATCTTACCTTCAGTTTATATCTACTTGCGAGGTATTATGCTTAATGCTCATTTTTACTGAGTAAGGAGTGAACTGCACTAGGTTCAACATCAACCTGTGCAGGTATAATTATTCTTTACGCTTTGAACTCCTTTTTCAGGGTGATTAAACACCACTTTATGTAAATGGATTATATCTCATGAATGGATATTCGCTGTGCAGGTTCACTTGAGTATCACATATTCTGGGATATGATTTGTGGATATATTTGTGGATAAATTTGAGAAGCGCACTTTTAATGTTTCTCTGATAGTAAGTTCTCTCTAATAATTGTTTCATTTTTTAAGTTTCTTATGTCTTAAACAAAAACCCTTGAAGTATAACTTGTTTATGGAGTCTGACCTTCAGTTTTTGTCTACTTGCGAGGTATTATGCTTAATGTTCATTTTTGCTGAGTGAGAAGTGAACTGCAGTAGGATCGACATCAACCTGCGCAGGTGTAATTCCTTTTTACGCTTCTGAATTCCTTTTTAAGAGTCATTAAATACAACTCTATGTTTAAACTGAAGAGTTTCTTTCCATATCATATCTGAGTTTCCTATTTGCCATGAATAGTATTTTATGTAAATAGAGATGTGACCTGCAGTTAATGTTTCACATCTGTTAAAAATGTTCTCAACTTGGTTTTTTCCTTTGGCAGTTATTTGAATTGTCATTTTATTCTACTTCAGTGGAGTTTGAAATTTTTTTCTTCGTAATGATGGATGTGTCATGGATTTGTATCTCATGAATGGATAATTTTTGTGCAGGTTCTCTTGGGTATCACAGAATCTGAGTTAGGTCTCCTAGATAAAGTTGAGGATGTATAATATGAGAAGAGCACTGTTAATGCTTCTCTGTAGTAAGTACTCAATAATCACTGTTGCATTTTTTCAGTTTCGTATGTCTTAGAAAACACCTTCTAGTATTTCTTAGGAAATGAGAATAAAACAACTTAGGAAATGACTATGTTTAGTTAGTTACATATCCATTCTCATTCTTTATAAACTGCAGACGACGATATGCTTGCTTATTGAAGAATTGTGAGTGTAAAAATTTATACTTGTATGTTATGATACACAAATGTTGTGGTGTGGAAATGGGTAACAATGGTGTTTTATAGAAAATTCTTGTATGTTGTGCATTCTTTGCTGAAAAGCTTGCAGCTGAAATCTGTTTTAGAATGTAGGTACTGTTGCAGGTACCCTAATTTTGACCTGAAACTATTTTTAGTACTGTTGCAGGTACCCTAATTTTGACCAGGTCAAAATTGACCTGGAACATTTTTTTTCTGTTACAAAAGTTTCACAACGGTTTCCTTCTGTTACTAATTTTATACCAGAACTATTATGGCCGGAACGGATAACATTTTCAGTTCTTAAAAAAAACGGGTAAAAATTTCGTAACTGTTTCAAACTGTTGCTACATATCATACAATTTTAAGAGTTGCAACAGATCCAAACTGTTGCGACATCATCTAGTCGCAACAGTTTGAACTGTTACGAATTTTTGGCGTCACAACAGATTCAAACTGTTGCGACCGAAAATTTGCAACGACAATGTAGCCGTTGCGAAAAACTACAACATCGACTATCGTAACAGAGCTGAACTGTTGCGACCCCGTTTTGCAACTGTCAGTTACCGTTGCTAAACACTAAATTTGGTGTAGTGTATGTTCTTAAGTCTATGTTAAAGTATTCTTGATGGCTTGCACGTAATATCAAGAATGTGCCCGATCTCGGAAGCATGTACCACGGTAATATGGACATTCACACGGTATATATTCTAAGCGAGTATGTTGGGTGTGCTGGTGGTAAAAGTATGTCAGATCGGTGATGGCTTTGGGAATCGCTTAAAGGATTAAGCCTGTTAATCACAGTGAAGATGTCTGATGGTTTGTTTCAGATACACGGTAATCATTACATGTGTTGGAGTATGATATTGAAGCTAATTCTTCCTTTCTGGATTAAAGTTCAATATGTTGTTAACTTACTGGTTAGGTGGAGCTAGAGGTGATTCTTCTGGATGGTTCTCTTGGTGATCAATGGGGGAGTATGTGAAAGGATTCGTTGATGGTGATTGAAGATTTTCATGGTGTTTGTGAAACATGATCAATTTCGCAAGTATTCTTCATGTAGAAGATGGTTTGAAGACTTTTATCAACTTCACGGTGTTTTGGTCGAAGAGGTGGTTCTATGAAGATGGAAGTTCGGGTTTGAGCTTCAAAAGTGATTCTATGATTATCTATAGAGATGGTGGAAAACTCTGGCAGAAGATGGAGGTGGTTTCATGTCTTCTCTTCTGTGATCGTCTCATGCTTGATAGCACGATATGAGGTGGAGAATTCTGGGTTGTAGTCCCTGGGAAAGAGTTTGGGTTTGGTCAAACTCTATCTTGACTAAACTTGTTCCTAAAGTTTAGGAAATCTTAAGAGCCAAGTTAGGAAAACTTGTTCCCAAAGTTAAGGTTTCTTAAGGGCTAAGTTTGTGTTCTATATATATAGTGCTAGAATTGTAGAGTTGTTTATAATCCAACCTAGAAGAGTGGTAAAACCTTGTGCTTAGGGTTTTGTTCTCTTTGGTAGGGAGGGTCGAGTACTACCATGAAGGTCAATATTGGTGTGAGAGAAAAACTAGTAGAGAGAGGATTTTGGTGCTATAGTGTTTATGGTTTGGAGCTTTTCCCTAAACCTAGTTTCTAGTGTTTCCATGCTTCTCCTCTGTTACTAGCAACTGTGAAGACGGTGTAGAAGAGAAGACATGAGGCTGGTTTGAGGAATGGTTAGAGAATTGGTTTCTATGGTTTCTTCGATGGTGTTCTCGGGTATGTCTTGTTAACTTTTTGAGTCTTATATTGGATTGCGGTAAGAGCATGTAATGGTCTTTGATTTAATGGAAGTTTTTCTGGTGGTGTTGGCCGTGGATGTAGCCTGTAATGGTGAACCACGTATATCTTGTGTTGTGGTTGTACATGTGCTTATTTATCTTCTATCTATTTCTTATTATTTCTCTCACGTTTGGTTTAAATCACCAATTTCCCTTTATGATCCTGTGTTCCGCTGCGCTCGGAGTGCCAATTTGTCTAACACCATCTTTTTATCATTGTTCTCCCTCATTTTTATCATTGTACAACTGAGACATATGAGAACGAAAGTGAGACGGGCGAATAAATTTGTTATGATAATTTTGTTTATGAACAAACTTTAGAGAGTACCGCAGGGGTACAATTATAAATAAATTCTCATCACTTTAAGTTTTCCAGGTTAACCAAATTATAACCAACATAACTAATTATTGGGGTACCGTTAATGGTTTCCAAAGATATATACAGGAACACCCACATTTTATTGCTAATAGTATGCTAGCTTATAAATTACAACAAACCAAGAAAATGAAAACTTATTGGGCTTAATTGTGTTAGAGTGAAATCCCATTTGGAAAGAGCCTTCTTATAAAGTTTGTGTAAAAGTGAAATTCTTGAAGGCGGAGTTACCAGAAGAAGAAAGAAGCGATGAATTCTGGGCATAAAAAATTATTGCCACTTATTAAGGTATTCTCCAATCCGGGGCGAAACCAGGATTCTAAGAGGGGATGCAAGAAAAATAAATATACGGCAAAATGAAAATACTAGTAAAAAAATTTTCCCTCCACATCAAAAATTGTGTTACAGCCATCTGGTACGTTGATAGCAACTAAATTACTACACACAAAGTGCAACTCAACCAATATAAGGTTGTGGAAGGGAATTATGCTTCATTTTGAATTACAGATACAAACATCAAAAAGTTTGTTAGAGTACAACTGGGGTCAGTCGCTACTGGTAATATTCAGAGTACAATAGTTTTACCGTAACAAGCTTCAAAGTTCTTTGAAAAGAGATTGATTTTAGTTAATCTACTGAGTTTTTGTATTTCCCATATCACTAAAGGTTTCCCTCAATTCAAGTCACCAAACAAGAGACTTAATTTCACTTGGGTAGATAGATTCTTGGAATTTTAGGGGGTGCAAATATCAATTGGTCCTTGATTTTGGCTTGGAAAACTAACACTCAACGGATAAGTTTGACATTTTAGGGTGTGCAACTGCACGCACTTGCACTATATTGCCTCCGCCCCTATGTCCAATCATCATCATCTGCATAGTAAATTTGTTAGATATTATTATTATGGTTCAGGTTACAAGATATCACCACTTGAGAGCTGTATGAGGGATGAGTGTAAATCCGAAAGGGTTGAGAAACTTGACGATGGTTTGAGATATTTTGATCAATTGATTTTGGAAAATCCATTGCCATCTAATGATACATTTTGTCATGTATTTAGTTCTCTATCCAAGATCAGATGTTACTTGGATGTGATTATGTTGTATACGAAGATGAATTTGGATGGAGTAAAACCTGATCTATATACATTTAAGGGAAAAATGCCCCATATTTGGATGCCCCTTGGGAAAATGTCCCATGAAAAAAAGTTATGGGAAATGCCCCACCGTCCCCTTTTCCATTCAAATGGTCAATTTCTTGATATTGACTGGTCAATATATCTTGTGACGAGATATCGTCAAGGGGCACAATTACCTTGAAGACCACCACAGTGGAACACCCAACAAACAACGCAATCCATAAAGAAAAACAAAACAAAAAAGACATCATAAGGAACCTTAGCGTTCCTTTGGCTTTTGGAAGGGGGCTTTTGCACAGTTGAATGACTGTTTAAAATTAATAGTCACACTTGAACCACTACATGAACCTGCAGCAATTCTGCTTCACCTTTACATTGCCAGTGGAAGTCTTTGTTGCCTTCTCCTTCTTTGTTGCATCAGTTGAAGTAGATGCTGCAAATTTCTTCCTAAAAAAGTTTCCCCTCATGCACCCCATTCATGCCACTAAAACAAAAGTTCAACTTCATGACCCTGATGCACATCAATTTATGAGACTCATCAATATATTTCTAGCATAACAATATAACAAACATGATTTATAATTCATATCATGTACAGAGACATCAATATTTTGTAAAAAGAACTACCATTGAATAACTAGAAATATTTATCGGGACTAATTGAATATTTTCCGGCATTGGAATACTCTCAATAACTGTAAAGTAACTGAGATGACTTCATATTACGGCCTCGTCAGGTCCATCATACTGTATGTTACTGTTCACAAGTAGAACTTTCTGGCTAGGAATACTACATTTCCTACTATTCCCTTCAAATGGTTTACTTGTGGGATGGTGAATACTCGTGATACGCAAACTTCCTAGCAAATGTATTTTGATTAAGTGCTTGTTCTATAACTTCTATATACTCGAGACTCGAGCCAATAATTTATACTGTGTGAACAATCAAAAGCAAATAAAACAAGATTTTTCCCTTAATCTATTTGACCATTTCCTATCTCAATAACTAGCAATGGAGGCAAACATGGAAATTAGAGAATGGATGAATACTGATATACAAAGTCTTACTGGTACAAAAATCTATCATTAAATGTTTCTTTATCTGGACTAAATTTATACCCTCCAAATGTTGAAAACAGAAAAATCCCGAAGTTTTATGAACCCTATAAATAAAATTTCATTTCAATACCGAATTAAAATCATTCAAAATCACTTAAACATTTAACTAATACATTCAATTTCAATTACACCCTAGTTCATATACAAAACTGAAAATCCCTAATTTTTATGAACCTAGATATAAATTTCAGCCGATTATTGTATTACAACAATTAGGCATGTAATTTAGGAAAAAAGAAGGTGTGGGTTTGATTTTACTTACTTTTTTGCATCATATATAGCTCTGATTTGCTTATTTAATGAAAGGAAACCCTAACTTCAACTGCTCCTTCTTCTTTTAATCACCAGCAAACTGGCCTCTTCCTTCTTTCTTTAACTCGTCATAATCATCACACACCTTAACAATAAACTATAATCATCTCGAGCTAATGAATGAAGAAGACAACGTTGTGTTTCTATGAATCTCCCAAACTCGCCTCTCGTGTTTCTGGTTATGAATACGAAGAGAAGAAGAAGATGGAGGCCGACAAATGCTTATAGCACAATAGGCTATTTAGGTAATTCTGCCCCTTGACGCTATCTCGTCACAAGATATATTGACCAGTCAATATCAAGAAATTGACCATTTGGATGGAAAAGGGGACGGTGAGACATTTTCCCAAAACTTTTAACTCACGGGGAATTTTCCTAATTGGGCATCGAAAGATGTGGCATTTTCCCAATTTTCCCTACATTTAATATTTTGATGAATTGCTGCTCTCAATCAGGAAAAGTTGATCATGGATTTTGTTTGCTTGGAGAGATATTGAAGAGAGGTTATCATCCTGATACTGTCACTTTTACTACACTGATTAGAGGGTTGTGTCTACAGGGGAAGATTGATTCTGCATTCAAAGTGTTCAACAAAATGATCCAGAGAGGTATTCAACCTAATGCTATGACGTGTAATTCGCTTATATATGGGCTGCGTAGATCTGGTCAGGTGGGTCGTGCTCTTCAGTTAAAAACAACATGTTGAAATGGAATTGCAGACCCGATGTTGTTTCATATATTGCGATTGTAGATACACTTTGTAAAGGAGGATTAGTTGATGAAGCTTTGGTTCTCTTCTCTGAAATGATTGATGATTCGAAGATTGTACCGAATGTAGTTTCTTACAATACTTTGATCAATGGGTTTGGCAATTCAAATCGGTTAATTGAGGCAAAGAGACTGCTTGAGGTGATGGCTAGTAGAGGAATTTCTGCAGATTTAACAACTTACAATTCTTTAATTCATAGTCACTGCGTACACGGTCAATGGAAAGAAGCAAGAAAATATTTTGATGAAATAATGGGTCGAGGCGTTTCACCCAATACAGTAACCTTTAATAGATTAACAGATTCACACTGCAGAGACGGGATGCTTGGGGATTATTCATATTGATGGACAAGTTAAACATCCCACCTGATCATATTACCTATAATTCAATGATGGACGGTCTTTGTTTGGTAGGTCGGCTGCAAGAAGCGATTAAACTATTTGACTCGATGGTGGATAGGGGCCTGGAGCCGACGGAGTTCCACTACAATGTGTTACTCGACGGGTATGGAAAGAATCATAAAATGGATGAACCTATGCAGCTATTCAAGAAAATGAAACAAAATGGATTGAGACCCACAGCATTTACTTACACTTCACTATTAGCAGGGCTGTACCGAGATGGAAGAATGAAGACCGCAAAGAATTTGTTTAATGAGATGCAAACTTTTAGTTTATCTCCAGATCAAGTTGTGTGTAATGCAGTTATAGTTGCAGGAATTCCCACAACCACATCCATATAGAAATCTAATTGGAATCTAAGTAATCATGGTGAAATCATAAAATCATTTATTAAGATCTTCAAATTGGATACAAGATGATACGAAAACCCTAACTTGTTCTCCAAATAAAATTTCTCTCTCCTAAATTTCTTGGCTTAGCTCTCAGAAAGATCTCTCCCTTTACATGACCGCTCAATCCCTTATATAGGGTCTTACATAGTGGATGACAGCTAATAAAGCCTCTATTTTCGGATCTGGTGTGCGTTACTAACGCACACATACATTGACTCTTCTCGCACGCACTCTAGACTTCACATGATTCTTCACACTTTACTCGTGACTTGTCTGACGTCATTTAATACGTCACTTCAAGTAAACTATACGCGAAATCCTTCGCTCATATGCAATTATCATGATTTCGCTCATTTGATGGGTGTGCGGTATTTTACCCCTACATTTTGCCTCTTCTCATGTCGTTCCTTCAATAGAATGTGCGATATGAGAAACCTTCAGTACACAATGTCGCACTTTCTTATCTTTTCGTATTCCTTTCTACCGACATTCTTCCGTAATTTCAACTGACTTACCTGCACGTGTCAATTCCTCTTTTTTCACCGGCACATGTGGATTTTAACCGACCATTTTTTGTTTATTTATTAACTGAATCTAAGGAGAGATAATCTTTTCTTCTTTTACTTCGTCTTATCTTTTCAAAATATTCTTCCTTCATCTTCTCCTCTGAAAGTCTTTCCTCCACTTTCTCAAAACTCCTTTAACTTTTATCTTCAGAGAATCTCGATTTTGATTTTGCTGTTGTGCTGCTATTTTCATGGATCTTAACCCAAGGTTTGTATACTTTGTTGAGATTGACCTCATCATAATCTTCTTTTCTCTTGATAATCATGATTGTTGATCTTACTGTTAACCCAATTCCCATACTGCAACAAAAGTTCTTCTTCTGGTAATGCTAAAGGTTCTTTTGCTGGTAATATCAAGATCACGGTGTCCAATCCTAAATACTCTTCAATCCTGAAGAATAAAGAATCTCTTAAAAGGAAGCCTTCGCATAACAAAGGAGTAAGAAATATTTATTTTTTATAAAACAGTATTGTTGCTTTTGTTTCTTATCTGCGTTGTTTTAGCAGGATTCCGATAGTGAGATTGATGGTGGAAAAGGGCCTAAAGTAAAGAAAATTTGCAAACCCTCAACAATTTCTACTAGTCTTTCTCTTACGGACTTTGATTTCGTGGATACCAATATTCCATCCCTCGCCGATTCTCAAATTCGTAACCATACTTCTTCTCCTGTACAAAGCTTACTTGCCTCTGCCCCTCCGAACACTACTATTCCACTCAAGGAAACCTCTCTCCCTAAAAAGAATGTTCTAACTGACGAAACAATTCAGGAAGTTTCAATTCATTCCCCTATAACCTCGCAAGGTACGAATCAGGTCATTTCTACCTTTGTAAACATTCCCCCTTTCGCAGATAATTCCACTTTGAATGATAAAACTGACTTTCCTGCTCCTGCCGATAATGCCATTCCTGCTCCTGCGAGTAATGTCATCCCTTCTTCTTCTATTTCTGCTCCATATTCTTCCTCCTTCACTTATTTTTCTTTGGAACCCATTTCAGTTGATAAAAGGTTTTAGAGGGTGTAGACTTTGCTTATCAAGCTTTGTCTGACATTGTTAGTGCTACCCGCTCGCCTATCAATGATCCTTATAAGATTCGCATATGTAATGCTCTTATTAAATTGTTGTGCGAATTTCCTCCTAACAAAGCTACAAGGGATGAGATATATTCTTAGATTGACCCAAGTATCCATATCGCACTACATGTTTTGGCAAGCATCCTTTTATATATTTTTCTTAATTAAGACGTCGCACATATTTATTCTTTATCTTATCTTCAGGAATCTCATCGTTGCATGATCTTAGCTGAGGGATATTTCGAATCTAGCTGCTCCAATCTAGAACTTTCTCACCGTAATGCTTCCTTGGAAAAAGAAGTTAACAGGTTGAATGTGGAACTCCAAGTTGTAACTCTCGAATCTGAAGATCTTCACAAGAAAAACCAAAAGCTCAAAGGTACCTCCTATTTTTCCTTTTACTATCTTTTTGAAGAACATCTTCTTTTGTTTAACCACACATTTTTATGGTCTCTTCATGCGTTCATTAAGATCTAAACAAGAAACGTGTTTCGGAGAGGTATGATTTTCAAGTTCTCGCGGAAGATGCTTGCGCAGATAATGAGAAGTTGCATATCCAGATTGATCAATTAAATAATGAACACTCATATTCACTTGATCAGATTGACAATATTACGCATGAGAATATCCATCTAATCCAACAAAATGAGACATTGAATACCCAAATCTCCTATTTATCTAATTTATTATATAGTGCTGATTTAAGACATCAAACCTTGTCAGAAGAAATGGATCTTTCTAAGGAGAAACATTCTTTCCTAAAGATAGAAGTGATGTTCTCGCGCCAGTATCTAATTCACCAAAAGGTTTGTGATGATCAATAAAAGGCCCTTCAGTCATTAAGAATCAATAAAATATCATTCAAAGTAAGATAAACCTGACTGTGAAGATGAATCAACTTCAAGAACACCATAATCAGGAGAAGAAATCTCATAATGTCGTTAAAAAAGAAAACGCTTCCTTTTTGAGGACGAGAAGAAGATTCGATCTCGTCTCAATGGTTTAATTGGTGATGACTTTAACAAGGCTATGGAAAACATGAAGAATAGTGGTCTTGGTTTATGTCAATTTCTTTTTTCGCTTAAGGAAGGTAGTCATATGGAGTTGGCGGTCTCAATTTACTTGTCTCCTTTAATTATTGCTTGAATTTTGTTACTGCGAAAACTTCTCTTAGGTTATGATTCAATGTTGCTCTTGCAGATTCTGATAAATCGCACCAATCCACCATTTCCAAATTGAGATCTGTCCTAGCCAAGGTTCGTAAAGACCGTGCAAGCCTTGAGATCTCACATTCAAACCTTGAAGTCTCACTTACTGCTTCTCGAGATCGTGCACAAAGGCGATTTTCATATCTTCAAATATTTACTGATATTAAAACCAGAAATGCTGAGAAGGAGGTACCCGCGGTGCTCACATTAAGACTCAAGCTCTGGTCAATAGAATTATTTTGGGTAAGTCTCTTCCTCAGTGAATGTCTCTCCTCTCTATATAAGCGAGGATGAGAAACTTCCTAAACATGATACTGATTATTATTATGTAGGTGATGATGAAGAAGAAGAAGATTTTGAAGTTTCCCCTCCCGAAGATCAATCTGAAAAAAATAAATCCAGTGATGCTCTTTCTAAGGATTCAGACTCTGGTAACAAAGTTGATGCTGAAGTTGAGGACCCGAATTCCTAGAACAATGTTAATGCTGAAGCTTTTTTAAACAATCTAAATCTCCATCCTGTATCAACATATTTGGATAAATATGTGTATCCCTGTACTTTCCCTCTTTTCATATGACGGGAAAGCTCATCCTATCATACAACCCATTAGGCTCAAGAGGTGAAATCGCATGTCAAGACGTGTTAATTACATACTCCCTCTTTGTCCCATAAATAATTGAACTATTTCACTAATCGAAGAGATATCTCTGAAACAACCATTTCAATTGATTATTGTTACTATAAGAAATATGTATAATTTGATAGTCATGTTTATATCCGTTACGTAGATGTTTTAAAATATTTTTCAACGGTATAAAATACTTAAACATACAGATAGTTTAAGAAATAAATCATTTTCAAATTTTACTAGTTATTACGGTCCGCGAGTTATAACCCCATAGGTAACTACCCATCCACAAAAAACCCATAATAACAAAAGTAACACAAAAACCCCATCAAAACAAAAGTAACGCAAAAACCTCAAATAATTTGATGAAACCAATTTTGGTTTTATCATAGAATTTGATGAGACCAATTTTGGTTTCATCGTAAAATTTGATGAAACCAATTTTGAAATTTGGGGTTTTTGTAGCAGTTTTTAAAAATTTGGAGGTTTTGTATCAAGTTTGTTTAAGATGGAGTTTTAATAGACCCAACATTTGAATTGGGTTTTTATACCATAAGTTTGGTTACCTTGGGTTTTTATGACTAATTTTGTAGTTATTATCTGTAAGGATATAATTTTAAAAAATACTTAAACATACTCTTCTTTCCTCCTTATTTTAAAAATTGTGCAAATTACAATAGCTCAATTAATTTGGGACAAAGGGAGTATGAATTATCGCTCGTTGAATGAATTGGCAGTTGGAAAATCTTGTTCCCATGCTTCACCTGTAAAATCTTTATAAGCTCTAGTGCTGATAAACATTTGCAAGGCCCGCCCGAAAATCATCAAATCAGCCCGTACCACGATGAATCAATAGAGGACCCAGCCGCTGTGATGAAACAAAGCAAATAAGTTATTTTCTAAACCCTAGTCTTTCCCCGCCGCTCACTTTGTATTAGCAAATCAAATATGAAGCGATTCAGTAAGATGTGATCTCCGTTATCCATTTTGTAAGTGTTTCTGAAATATGTAGTTATTTTGAAGCCCTAGATTTATGATTCGTTATCATCTTCTTTGGTATTCTTAGAAATATGATTGAATTAGAAAACGATGAAGTTGAAATGCCAGATTTCAAATCTGAATCTCTAGGTCATGCTGTTCATATGCTCAGTTGTTTCTTATTTAATGGTTCACTAAAGATTTCACATCTGAATCTCAGTTGTTGTTATTATAATCCCTATGAGGTTTCTTTGTTTTTGGAACCCATCCACTAAAGAATACAATCAACATAGATGGACAAATCAATGGGCTCTTCACAAGTCTAAATGCAGTTTGAGTCAAACCCAACTAAGCCAAATATGCCACTGATCATTTGGTATCTGAAAAAGCATTACTTCTCTCACAGTTTCTGCAAGTTAATTGCTCCACGCATGAAGAGACTAGATGATCTATGGAATGAAGATTTGGTGTCAGTATCTTGTGGTGTGGAAAATTCTGACAAATTGTTAAAGATATACACAGAATGGCATTGAAGATTAATCCAATTTGGATTTTGGCATCTAAAGATATTCAAAACCAGATTGGGATGAAAATTCAACAATGAGATGTGTTGTTTCGAATCCGGAGAGCATAGTCCTGAGGAGTGGAAAGGAAAGTTCAATATTGGGATGTGTAGAATTGCATAATTCTGAAAAGATAGATTCGGAAGCGCGGGGTTTGCAGAATGAAGTTACTCATAGTGCTGAAAAGCAAAGAGATAAAAATAACAGGAGCAAACCTAATGCTGAAACCAGCAGCCAAAGGAGGACGGATTCTCATGTGTATGATTTTGGCATCAATAAACATCATGAATTAGAGTCTGGATTTTCCAAATACTATGCTGTGAACGTTTCTTCTCGATGTCTACTTTTATCAAGTGGGGGTGAAAATGTTGAAGAAGGGAATCGTTGGGGCGAGGAGAGACCATTTCAAGATCATTTCGAAATGAGTAAGAAGCCTTTTGTAAATTTGGTTTCAGATAACGGTTGTGAAAGTTTTGATGAATCTTTTTCGGAAGATTCTGATACTTGTACTGATTCAAAAACTTCTCTTGGTGACCTTTTGGACATGTTGGCCATGAAATGTAGGAATAGGAACGAAGACAATGAAAGTAAATGGAAGTCTGAGGCTGATATGCTTTCTTCATTTGAAGAGGAAAAACATTGAAATTCTACTGGTGCATTCTGATCTAGTAGTGAAAACAACTTCTTCTTTTTTAAGTTAAAAAAACTAGAAGAAGAAGTTGTATTCACTATTAGATGAGAATGCATTTGTGGGATAATGAAAGCTTGTTAGGAAATTGATCAGTTGACTGTTTCAATTTGGAAGAAGCTTGGAGTCTGGTTCAGCAAAAGATCATTCTAGAAGCTCTAAATTGACATCAAGATGTAACTGAGGTTTGCCTAAATAGTCGTGAAAGAGTGTTGCATCAAGCATTCATCAGTATTGGTTGAACTGTTGGTAGTACAAAGACTATGAAAGTGGCTACACTGCTCGTTTAAGGTATATGCCCCTTATAGTTTAGTTCTTTATCAATTGCCCTAATAGATGATAGACTTGTTGTCGTAGTATAATCTCATCGACCTGTAAATTTCCTAATGTCCCCCTCTAGTTTAGTTCCTTTTCATGATATATAGCGCTCTTTATGTATTTGTATAAGTATAATCTCATCGATGCAACCTGTAATTTCCAAAGTTTCCCCTTTTAGATTAGTTCTCTGCCATTATATATGACGCTCTTCTTGTGGGAATGTTTATTTTTGTGTTTGTCATTTTAAAACTATTTTGAAGTCCATTTCATTGTTTTCTTGGTTAAATAATTTATTCGAAAAGGTTTTGTAACTCATATCTCCTCTGGTTGTCATACTAGCTTAGAAATGTCTCTGGATATTTCAAATTTTCAATCTCTGTTTGCTGACTGTTTCTGCTTTCATGAATGCTGCAAACTATGCATGTTTTGCTAATTTGGTCAGTTGCACTATGATTCCAGTGTTTGGCTTCAGTCAGCTGGTCTTCCTGGAGCAATGGTGCAAATTGCAATGTTGGTTTGTTAAAGTGAAGCTTATGGATGGAGCAAGAAGCTGCTTTGTCCTGATGCAATGGTGCAAATTGCAATGTTGGGGTTCAACCCAGTATTTTGATTGATTGCTGTTGTCAATTGGGAGAATTGCTTGTTTTCATTCAGCGCAAGTCTTGACAAAACAAAAAACAGTTTCTCTTTGGCAATTTGCCATCCAGCAGCAGGTTGCCATGAGCAAAAAGAAAAGAAAACAAACAATTTCAAAGCTGAGTAATTTTTATTTTTTTTTTCGCATTCATTTAAAATTTTGAATTTCAACAAGAATTTTTATTTTTGTAAATGAATTTAGAGTCTAATAATCTTAGCAGCTTTAACAACAGGATTTTGACGAGCAATACTCTCTCTACCAGCAGCTTTGTAATCAAAACTACAATCATGTCGATCGGAATATCTATGTTCCGAACAGAACATATCACCGCACCGACATCTAAATCCGGTCAATCCTACTTTCCTCCGGCAACCTGAACATCGATTCACCTCCTGCTTCTTCTCAATAACCTTAATTTTTGCCGTATCATTCTTGACTTTATCATCATCATCATCAATTTCTTTCTTATCTTGTGTAATCAGATATCGTCGTTGATAATCCGATCGCTCCGGCAACCTCACAAAGCGAGATCTAGCCTTTTCTTTGCCGGGAAACGTCAGAGCCGGTTGTGACACAATCCCGGTGGAAATCTTGTAACAACTTTGACACATGTTCTTGGTAGCCGGATTACCTGAGAAACCACAATTGTTGATGCAAAGTGATAGGGATCCAGAAACCTTCATTTCTGTTTCTTCTTTATCTCTTTGAGCCATGAATTTGAGAAATGTTTTTGCAGATTTTTGTTTTGTTTTGTTTTGGAGATGAGAAATGAGATTTTATAGTGGCGCTGGCGAGGTCGGTTTTAGAGCGTGGAGGACGGTGATGGGATTGGGATTGGACCCCAAATGAAACGCGTAGAGGACTGTTGGTCAAAATTGGTGGCTGCTAACACATGTTGTCGGCTGAAAAGGACCAATTATTGTGTGTTTTCTTTTTGTTCGGTGAGTTGTTGGGTGTACCATGCGACGCACTATTTTTTTGGCGTTTTATTTTGAATCTTTTATTATTGGGGCTTAAAATAGATAGGTTTTGGGGGGCTTTTTAGAGTCGTGAAATAACAACTTATAGGACCCTTTATCTATATTTTTCTCTAGCGTCTAATCTACCATCCATTTGATTAGTGCTAATTAAATTGATTAAGCTAACTAATCAGTCTTAGTGAATTGATTAGACTAATCAAAATACTAATCATTTGAAAATCAAAACTTGATTTTATTGAGTCTTGAAGAAGGATAAATGTTGATTTCGGAAGAAAAAAAATTGACAAATTTTGAAGAGAAATGACGAAACCCTTCATCACAAAACTCAAGATAACCTTATAATCAACTCCCGCCATCAATTTTATCAGTTCAAATCCATCGAAAATCTGGAATTTTCGGCAGTAACGGCTGGGTAAACTTGTCGACCCGGCCGAAACACCACATAACGGTTGGGATATTAAGAATTCCAAGCCGTAAATAACTAAAACGTTTGGGATATTAGGAACTCCCAACCGTGATTAAAAATATCGGACGGGACATCTGGCCGTAATTCTTCCATGAATTACCTAAGTCTGCAAATGGCTGGGTATACAAACTTTCCCGGCCGTAATTAGATTTGAAAGTTGAATTTTTTTTTGGATTCAACATGAATTCTTAATACGATTGAAAATTACTGATACTTTCATTAACTAGACCACAATAAAACTCATTACATGCTTAATATATCTTCATTACAAAGTTGGTTTTAGTAACATCCCTTCCGATGTATCAAGAAATCTTTGATGATGGTCATTTGAGCTTCAAAGTTGAAATAACCTTTCCATTTTCTCCATTCCTTATTAGCTTGAGCTACGACTTCTTCATCAGTCTCACCTCTAAGTCGAAGTTGCTTGCACATACGAAGTAAAGCCATATACTCTTTCACTTTTCTGCGTATGTTTGAGAATGGAAGATACAATTCAATCCCGTCGCGGTTGTTAGGGTTTCTGTATGCCCTGCAGAATTGGTGGTCTATCAGAGTTACAGTTGGGATTCCCGGCCGAAATTCTGATTTTTTAATTTTAGGCAGAATAACGACTGAGATTCCTGTCCGTGAACAACATTACAAATAGGATATTGAGCCTTTTTTTGTTGGGTTTATCAGAATACTAAACGGCTAGGAATGTTCCGTAACCAACCACAGATGGGTTTCCTAACCGTGCGGAGTTTAACAACAGGGAATTGTCTAGGTCGACCAAGACATAAATATATTTACGGATATAATTCCTTACCGTGATTCCAACATGGCTTGGATATCTATCCGTAAATATAAGTCATTGTAGTTCAGGGAATTTAGACCAAAAAACGGCTAGGTGTTTCCCAACCGTGAACCCCCTATGGACGGATTTCCTAACTGTTTTGAGTTTCACGGCTGGGAGTTCCTAACCGTTATTCTTTTTACGACTATGAAAGAGGCATTTTCGGTTAGGTTTTGTGAAACATCGACCTAGCCGAAAATGCCTGAAAAAACCTAGATGTTTTTTTCCTCATTTTTCTTAGATTAAACACATTCAATGACTAAAATTAACTCATAAATGCAAAGTTATAAAAATCCATCCATCTCAATCCTTAACCAAACAACGAAAAACATTAAAATGTCAAAGGCTAACAAAATATCCATAAAGTAAAATACTAAAAAACGAGTAGATTGTCATTCACTTGATTCACTTGAGTCCTCCCCCGTGGACTCGTTCAGAAACTCATCCAAATCTTTAACCAGCACCGGTTCAACAACTCTCGTCTTTTTACCTCCTTTTCCTTTGGCACCTTGAGGTGGAGTTACCTCCACCACGTCCACCTCGACCTTTTCCACCACGAGTAGCACTTGTTCCAGCATGACCTCCATTTTTTTCTCCTTTTTTGCCGCCTTTAGCACTTGTTCCTCATTTTTGCCGCCTCTCCCTTTCTTTGATGGAGCTTGTGATGGGGGGAGTATCCGAGTCGTCGTCGTTAGGAGAAGAGACCTATCCCTCTTATTTCTCCTTGATCGTGCACCTTTTTCAGGATATAAACCTCCTTTCTCAGGGAGTATTATGCCTTGGACTCGATTCCGAAGTAATCTTAGTTCATGGATTATTAACATCTCTCCCGCATCAATCATACCGGTGATGTTGTTGGACATCCAATTAACTCGTTCAATCTATTTTTCATATCAAATACACTTATTCATTGCTAATAAAAAAATAAAACATTTATAAACATAATTAGTAGTATACGTACCACCATGTTCTCCCATTCCTTTTGTTCATTTATCTCTTCCGCTAATTTTGAACTCTCTTTCGCCGCCTTCTTATAATGTTTCCGTGCCTCGGGATCCAAATTTTCCACATAAGGATGAGCACACTCTTTATACCATCCCATGTAATTAGGATCCGCTTCGGAAGTCCCCTGAGCAGCTTCAAGCCCTCTTGTACTCATTTGGTTTGCCGATTGGGAACGAGCATTCCAATGCTCGATCGATAGAGCTATTTCCGTTGCATAATTCAATTTGACAGTACTTTCCTTAAAGATGGAGTTGGCTACTCTCAGTGGAAAACGAGATTCTTGAGGTACAATTTTATGGACAAAACCAATTTGGCAGAGCGTTCTACGAGGATCCAAAATGACGAACCAGATTGAATGAAACAAAGGGCCCGTATAAGTTGCCAACATTAGAAAATATTCTATCACCAACTTCCTCATCTCCATCCTCATCAAGTTTCAAATATGGATCAAACACAACATCATTAATTGTCAAAGCATCCAAATTTCTCCTCATTTCGACCATTTCATTCTCTTTATACTTGTGTTGGGTCCCGTTAAAGGGGTATCTTCCTCCTGTAGGTTTCTCTAGTGGCCATTTTTTATCCCGAGTAGGCCTCAAGGATTTGAAATGGTCGTAAACCCATGACTACGGAACAAAAATAATCAATTATATAGACAAACCAATATATATATAAAAGTAAAATAAACCAACATTTGTTATATTAATACAAAAATATGCCTGGATAAAAGAAACACATCCCATGATTTGTGTTTCGTTCCACCTAGTAGCTTTCCAGAGACTTTCCATCACACTAGCAAGGAGGGCGGTGCTCCAGGAGTACCTAGGTACCTCGTTTGTTTCCGGATCGAGACTGAGAGTCTTCAACCACTGCAAAAACACAAGAATTTACCTTATTTCCTGAGAAATCGAGAAAAAAGACGGTCCCAAGAGCATGCAACAAGTAAGATATAGCCGTATTTATAACTCTTTCTCTGTCCATCACGAACTCTCCATTCTCGGTCCTACGGTCAGAATGCTCAAAATGGCCCCTCAGACGGACCAGGTTAATCTTCCTTGACATATTAACACCTTCACGAGGTTCACCCGATTCTTTAGGTATCCTTTTAGCTCTGGGCTGGTTTCCATAACCAATCTCAAACTCTTCTTCCGTTTGATCTTTGCTCCATCCAAGACAATGTCTAGTCAAGGCATAAAGCTCATCATAAGATAGAGAAATGTTGAAACCCTCATACACAACCTTTCCTTCCAAAGCAAGACCGTTGATTGACTTTACATCATCCAGAATCATAGTCATCTCGCCGAATGGGAGTTGGAAAGTCATGGTTTCGTGCCAGAATCTTTCTCTAAAATTACAAATTGTCACAACATCATACGATTTCTGCAGCGCCTCGATTCCAGACCATAACCACGAAGCTTTTACCAAAGCTACCACATCTGGATGCTCTGGATCATCACACTCTAAAGACCAAAACCTTGGTTATTGGTGCTTTAGTTTAGGAACCGCTTTATCGGGAAACTACACATAATATAAAATTTTGGTTTTTATGATTGAATATCCATGATAAAATGAAACCAGCATATATTAGGTTTGATTTATTACCTTTGCGGCACAGAGTCTAGCAGCACATGAAGACTCGTAACCCATCAAGACGGAATGATCTCTTGGCTCACCCCAACGTATCCCATTACCCTTCTTAGGTATAAACTCCATGGCATCAATGATTTCTCTTGCATTTTCCTTAGGTGGATATTTCTTTTTTCCGTCCTTCTTGTCCTCCTCAACTACTGCTTTACCTTTATCAATAGCAGAACCACTAGAAGTGCCAACTTCAGTAATAACAAGTACACCTTCATTTCTTCCACCTTCATTTCTTCCACCTTCATTTCCTCCAGTAATAGCAGCATCATCATTTCTTCCACCTTCATTTCCTCCAGTAACAACAAGACCATCATTTCCTCCACCGTCATTTGTTCCATAAACAACTTCACCTTGATTTCCTCCATCTTCATTTCTTCCACCTTCATTTCCTACAGTCTCACCTCCACCTTTATTTCCTCCAGTAAGAGAAACACCATCATTTCCTCCAGTAATAGCAAGTACACCTTCACTTGTATTCCTTGCATTTGCACCCAATGGTTTTCCGTGATGGGGTTGCGGAGTGGGCTCACTAGAAGGTGTTACTTCTACTGATCTTCTCTTCCTCTTTTCTTCTTTTATGTTCAAAGACAAACCATACCAAAATGCAAAAGAAGATAAGTCACAACGGCTAAGATGTGTACAAAGTTCCAGACGGAAACAAAATTACGGATGGGATAATTATCAAAAGTCCAAGATGTAAATAAAAAACGTCTAGGATAAATAGAAAATCCCAGCCGCAAATATAATAACGGATGGGAAGTTGATTTATCGACCAAGCCGTAAAAACCATAACAACTGGGATTTTTTTTCTTTTCATTGCTTTCTCATATTACGGGTAGGAAGACCTAGCCGCCTAATAAAATCGGCTAGGAAACTATTATTTACGGTTTGGAAAACCAATTACGGACAACAAAACCTAGACGTTACCACTACCGCGGAAACATGCATTCGAACTCAGAGATATATACGGCTAGGAAAGTCCCAGATGTGATTCAGTCTTTGCGGATGGGAATAATATATCTCGTATGCATCGACCAGAATTACGGCAGGGTATTCAACAATTTCCCATCCGTGAGAATTAAAACGGCTGGGAGTTCTTATATCTCCCAACCGTGTTACAATTAAACGACTGGGTATTCAACATATCCCAACCGTGATACATATTTATGGCTGGGAATCAAAGAACTCCCAGCCGTAATCAAATTTTGAAACTGTTTTTTCAGACCTAAAATCTTCGAAACCAACTGAAAGATCGAGAAAGAGCTTAAATAAACAGTGAGTATTTCGATTCATACCTTATTGCTGTCATCTCAGGAGTCTGGGAGGATGGTCCATATCCTTCATTCAATTCCTCTTCATCTTCATTTACCACTTCATTAGTTGAAGTTGGTTTCTCTGCTTCAATAGGAGGTTGATTCAACGAAGAATGACCTAATTTTTCCTTTGCTTTCAGGCTTTTATACAATGAGTTAAATCGACGACGTAATTTTTTTGAATCGACGATTAATCGTTTCAAACGAAAAATGATAGATGAAGAAGAATGAAAACAGAAATGGGGGAGTAAGGGAAGAAGAAGGAAAAGAGAGAGGTGGTGGTGGGACAGTTTTTTTTCTTCTTTTATTGATTTTGATTTTCAGTTTTTTTTTTAATTTAATTATTTTTTTGATTAATTAATCAATTAATGGAAGGGTAAAAGTGTCATAAATGAAAATTATTGAGGGTGTTTTTGAACTTTTACATAAACCTGATCTCCCCCTATACCCCTTAGTCTCCACATAGTCTTTCAAGCCCCCAAAATCCCGCCCCCTCAAAGCCCCAGTAATATAGTTCTACAACAATTATATGTACACGGTGGATGCATGATCCAAGTCGTTGCTAGCAGGGGTACCAATTTGTTTAGGGGTGTGTCAAAATTTATACTATAAGAAAAAATAATCTCCCGAGCAATGGATTGGTACCCCTAGAAAATCAGTACCCCCTATTAGCAAGGTTGATCAGTTTTTGGCTTCATTCTCTGCACTGACCCCCAATAAGCTCCAAACCAAAGAGAGTGTTTTTTTCGTGAGATGCAAACCAAAGATGGTCATAGATTCACTGAATTTACATATGAAAGTTAACATCATCACTTGTCAGTGTAGATGCATGTCAATAAGAGTTGCAAATTGTAAAGTTTAGAGGTTTCTGCTTCATTTCTCTGTGATTGTACTACAAATAAAGAGGCAGCCCCACATAAAGGGCCACTCAAGATGAAACTGCCCTTATAAATTGGACAAAAGCAAAATTACAGAAAGTTAACAGAATCTGTTGTACTTCTTCTGGTAAGGAAACTCTAAAGTCAGGAAAAGAGGCTTAGGACTGTGCACATTAACCTCACCTCTAGCTAAACTTCCACCCTTCTTAGCTGGCTTGTCCGCAGAGAAATTTATTTTTCCTGTATATGAACAAGTTCAATGTCAGTCAGACTCTCAGAAATTTTATTCATTCTTGAAACTGCAAATCAAGGTAATTTCCTGTTAGAGAAAGCTGCAATAGCAGCCTTTAGAATCGGATTGAATGCAGACATTTTGCTGCTGATTCGAAACTTCCCATTCACCTGCACATAATACTGCTACTAATTCGAGACTGCCAATTCACTTGCACATAATACTGACATTATCTCTGCAAAATAATTTGTTGCCACGCCCGGATTACCTGCAACAGGTATCACATATTCACCACTGCCTATTCTTAGTCTTGGAATTTTACCAAGCAGATTTGCAACATTTGATGAATGTGTCTTTTTCTTCAAATTCTTTGTACACAAGCGCAAACTTTAGTAAACAAAATGATACACCAATTCTCAAAACAGTTGATCAATCAAAACCCACTTCTGTAAAATAATGAACTAGCAGGAACATATCGTCAAAAGGTCAGTAAGTAACTTCACAAATCAGATTTCTGAGCGCATTCCAGTGTGCAAGAAACAAAAAGTGGAATTCTGCGAGATGCAAACAAGTTCCAGTTGGACCACCAGAATATCAAAAAATTCAATTACCAACTAATAAACTGGCACCAAATTGAGCAAAGAGAGACCACCAGCCCTTAAAGATATTAATCTTTAAGTTCCAATAGTTAGTAAATATGTGTGATAAAGTAAATTTGGATACTTAGTACTTACGGTAATGACTATACTGTAAATTGTTGATGTGACACGTTGAGAGAAGCCAATTGCTTGCTCCTGGAGCCTGATGTTGGATGGCTAATTTCTCCTGTACAAATTATAGTAACTTTCAGCAACCACAATTTCGAGTATATAACCAAAAAGCAAGAGAATTGCCTCAGTTTAGCAATGTTAATTAGTGTTTACTAATTTTGGAAAAGACAGCTAATTTACATGCGATGCTATATGACCAGCCTATGAATCTCTCGTTAAGCAGACTGCAGGCATTCCCATAATACCCATTTCAGTGTTCATGCAAAATGAGGCAAGTAGTTCATCTAATAATAAGGCAATAAGAAACATTTGTATCATTATTCCAGTTTACCTTCTAAAATTAGAAAATAGGAAACGAAGAAATCTCTAAACATCTCTTAATGTGATTTTACCTCTTTGAGCGTAAAGCATTGTTCTTAACAAGGCATTTGAGTTTTCTTGTTATGCGTCTTCGTCTAAATTCTCTTCATATCCTGTATAGATGCTATTTGATGAACACATCCATTAACAGATATGACAACCAATATTTTCAAGAAACTTCCACAATCATGATGCTCTGGTTAATGAAATAGATAATACTAATAACTCACACCGATACATGAGGTTTTGGCCATGGGCTAAACTGCACCAGATTATGTGTACTTTATCAAGCTTCTGTCGTCCCGCCATCAGAAAGAAGTCCGCACTCTGTGATCGCTACGACTCTACTCGCTGCAATAGCTTGGAGTGTCACCTGAGAGTTTTCTAAACAAGTTCCAACATTTTATACATGAATGGAGTCCAACTGAAAAAGGGAGCATATGACCCAGGAAGAACAGAATCTTAAACCCATTCTATATATGTTGTTTTTTCGTTAACAGAGAAATAGTGAGGGAAGAATGCTTATAAGCTGGACAAAGGCTAAACTCAAAAAAAAAAAAAAAAAGGATCAATACTTAGTAGCACAAAAGGTACAGCAAATTTTATGATTTTAGAATCTTACATATTCATCCAAATATGTTGACACACGATGGAGATTTTGATATTAGCTGTTACCTCAATAGTTACAAGGTGTGGAAAGAACAGCTACAGATTTTTCAGTTCATGCTCCGAAAGGGTGTTTACTAACAAATAAATAGCAGAATCACTTGGTGCAAAGTTTCGTTCAAGCATCTGGCGAAGAAAATGCAATGGCTTGGCATTCTCCTTTGCTACAAGAAAACCACCAATGATGGTATCATACGCTCTGGCATCTCGTAAACAACCCTTCTCTTCCATTTCGCTGATTAATGAGTTAGCTTCTAATAGCATGCTGTTACGAAAGAAGCCTTTGATCATTGTGGTATACGTTACTACATCAGGCACTAACCCATTTCTTGGAATTTTATCAAACAGCTTTCTAGCCTCTTCCAGCTTGCCAGCCTGAAACAAACCATGAATAAGAATGCTGTCCATGTGAATGTTAATTGAGATACCAGTAGTTTCAATGGACTCAGACAATTCTATTGCGTCCGCTATTTTTCCATTCTTGCAGTACCCATCCAACATGGTACCATATGTAACTTCATCTGGAGAGTTGCCAAAAGATTGCATCTCATTAAACAAATTATTTGCAGTCTTCATTCTTCCTTCCTGGTATAGTCCCCTTACTGTACGCTGCAGGTGATTGTTGCGTGTTTCAATCCATTTTGTTTCATTTTCTTGAATAGCTGCATCGCTCCATCTAACTTACGATTCTTGCAATACCCATCGATTAACACATTGTAGTTGAACTCATTTGGCTCTAAGCCCCTATCCATCATCGAGTCAAACAGTTTAACTGCCTCTTGCAACCGACCTACCAAACACAAACCATCAATCATTGAACTATAAGTAATCTGATCAGGTGGGATGTTTATTAAAGTCTTCGACTTTGGGCCGTAGCAACTCTTGATTGTGGGTGAGATCATCTAAGGAAATCAAGTGTGTAGTATCTTGCTGGGATCAGAGACGTGAGGAACACAACTGTACCTTGAATCAGTGTGAGATGTATTGGGGTTTAACTACAGTCCAGACCGAAGTTAGTTTGTAGTAGGCTAGTGTCTGTAGAGGCTTAATACAGTGTGGTGTTCAATCTGGACTTGGTCCCGGGGTTTTTCTGCATTTGCGGTTTCCTCGTTAACAAAATTTTTGGTGTCTGTGTTATTTCTATTCCGCGTTATATTTTGCTATATAATTGAAATATCACAGGTTGTGCGTTAAGATCAATCAATTAAAATATCCAACCTTTGGTTGTTGATATAAATTGATTGACACTTGGATATTGGTCTTTGGTACCATCCAAGTTATCTCTCTAGTATTTGATAAAGACTCACACATTTCTACTTTCTTGAGTATAGATCAAATTGAGAGATCGAGATATTAACTCTTTGATATACTTTTCTCTAGATTGAGTATGACTGTCTAGTTGATTATCTAGAAAGTATATTGGAGTTAGTCCATACAGATTGCTAATATTGGGTGAGGTTGTTACACCCCCGCGTTTTCAATTGGTATCAGAGCAGGCAAACACGTTTAAGACCTCAAAAGTCTGTGTTTATTGCGATCTGACTCTATGGAGAGAAGAACTATCTCCGATAAACGCGTCACCAGAAATAAAGACTCTGTTTCTAATAGGTATATTAAAGAGAAAGATCCTTCAATCTCTATTATAGACGAACCTTGTGTTCAAATGAAACAGACTAACACTGACATGGGTTATCCTGATTCCTGATAAATCTGACTCTGTTATTCAAGAGGAAGCATCTAGAGAAAGTAAACTAATTCTAAATCTTGTTAGAATTCAAGCTGATAGATTCAAACAGTTGAAAAAACATGTCAATGTTCTTCTTGGTGTAGTAAAAGACTGTGGCTCCAGTGAAAAGGCTTCTTATACGGAAAATCCTGAAGTTCGATCAACTCGTATCTTACTTGAGGCAAAACTTAAAAAAGATCCTTTAGAAATTGAACATCTCTTGAGTAAATTCTCCATTCAAGGATGTTCAGAAAAGTCTGCTATACCATCTACTTCTATTCAAACTGAAAGAGCTCCAGTTTAAGAAGTAATTTCAGATTTTCTTCCCATTCAAACTGATGCACATGGAATTCACACGTCAGTTGGAAGAAAGAAATCTCCAAACTATAATGTTAGGTCTGCAATCTCTAATCACTTCTGTGATTAGAAAGTATGCCTCTTTTGTGAATCAAAAGGGCATATAGTGCACAAGAGGAAACCAGGTTGAAAAACAAATCATTTGTTCAACTTCAACACACCTTAGATTTGATTCTTAAAGGTGTAACTGACATTCGTATGACTAAAAAAATTGGTTTCAGTACACATACTGTGTTTCCTACCACGAAAGTAAGTTCAATGAGTTCCTCAAATGCACAAAAGCATAATAGACCTGTTGACAAATATCGTCCAAGAAGAACTCATGTTCTCTCTCCTATCAGAAATGGAGATAATGATAACCCTTATGTGAAACATGTATCAAGTGAAGAATGCAGATATGAGAAGATAGATGACAATTACCTTAAATTGATTATTGAAGGATATAAGGAAATCATCAACAGGCTGACTGATCCATCTAGGCAATACTCTTCAGGTAAAAATCCCTATTATGCATCGTATTATGATGATAGTAAATTTTAAGATAATTTTTCACATCATGACAGTCTTCCTCCAAAGTACAGAAGGAAGAGATTCAACCAAAAACAATATTCATTTGATGAGCTAAAAGCTCATACTTGTGCTACTTAATCACAAGGTTGAAATCTCTCACACAAAAATCCTGGTTGAGATATAGGCTCAGGTATACTTCTTAGCAATGGTATTTTCAGTTTCTCAAGATATTTTCTTATCGTCTTTAGCATGAGTATCTCTGCGAAAATACTTGCACAAGTATTTGTTTATGATGTGATCAGTATTTGTTTTGTTGTTTTGGTTAAACTTTGTTCTACTCTTGTACTCTAAAACTACTTCTCTTATGAGACTTTTTTTTTTTGGAGCCTTTATGATTTCCTCATGTGCAAAGAGTTCTCTGCAAGGTCGTGTGAAAACGACTCTTGTCTTTCGTTTGGGTCGAGATTTATCTCGTACGGGCTACCCATGTGATTGGCACGAATCAATTAAGGAAACCCTAAAAAACTCCTTCCATAAGAAACCTTTAAGTACTCGACCTATTGAGTTACGTAAGTCACGTACGCATACTCTAGGTTATTTTTGGGTTGTCGGGAATGTCTTCTTCTTCATCTCACTATGGTGATTTTGCAAAGGGATTTCTTGAGAAAGGTTTCAGTTTCGAATCAAAAGGGAGGAAGAAAAGAACTCTTGTAGAAGATGGTGCACCTAATGCCTCATTCTACTATTCCTACTCACATCAAGATGTTGAGAATGAGGATATGGTCTCTGCTGAAGTGGTTCGTGACTTTCTTAAATCAGTGTGAGATTGATTGGGGTTCAAATACAGTCCAGGACAAAGTTAGTTTGTAGTAGGATAGTGTCTGTAGCGGCTTAATACAATGTGGTGTTCAATATGGACTAGGTACCGGGGTTTTTCTGCATTTGCGGTTTCCTCGTTAACAAAATTTCAGGTGTCTGTGTTATTTTTATTCCGCATTATATTTTGTTATATAATTAAAATATCACATGTTGTGCGTTAAGATCAATCAAGTAGAATATCCAACCTTTGGTTGTTGATTTAAATTGATTGACACTTAGATATTGGTCTTTGGTACCATCCAAGTTATCTCTCTAGTATTTGATAAAGACTCGCAGATTTCTACTTGCTTGAGTATAGATCAAATCGAGTGATCGAGATATTAACTCTTTGATATACTTTTCTCTAAATTGAGTCTGATTGTCTAGGTGATTCTCTATAAAGTATATTGGAGTTAGTCCATACAGATTGTTAACCGAAATATTGGGTGAGGTTGTTAAACCCCCGCGTTTTCACTATCTCTTATATTCACCTCCTCAAAAGCTTTAGATACTTCCAAAAAGACCTTATAAGCATTATTAGTATGGAGATCAGTCACCACTCAGATACCAGTATTAGTTACAGGATGAGAAGGCCCCTGAGCCATATCTCTTTCATCATACATCCTCTTTCTACTCTCCATCACCATCTCAATAGTTGTAGGATTAACATCAGGGATGTCATGAATCTCTCTATCCTCGGCAATGTGAATTACCATAACATCTTCAGTAACATCATCCAAATTAGTAGCACAAATTGAATCTTGTACTTTATCTTTATTTTTAACCACCCAAACAGTTTTCTGAGGTAAAGAAGTAGGTTGCACCTTCTGCTTCTCAATTGGAATATGATGTTTAAGAGGACATTTAGCATCTAGATGTCCAAAAGTCTGACACCCAAGACACCTTGGTGGTTTCCAAGAACACTCCACAGGTATCTTAAAAGCCTTCTTGCCATCAATCACCACTGGAATCTCACTAGGGAAGTCACAGCTAGTGTCAATCTCCACACAAACCCTAGCAAAGTTCATTCTAGATCTCTCCAAGGTTTTCTTATCATTCATCAAAGGAATGCCAAGGTAACTAGCAATAATCCCAATCCCCTTCTGGTTCCACATAAACATAGGAATCTTCTTAAGAGTGAACCAAACAGGAATAGGTTTAAGATCCTCTGCCATTTTTTCAACCATTGGAGACCATGGTCGAATCATAAAAAGTCTACTAGCAATATACACATGACCAATTTCTAGTACTTTTTGTCTATCCTCATCATTACTAAAATCAAACACAAACGAGGCATCACTATGCAAGGTCATGTGAACCTCCCCTTTGAGTCTCCGGAGCCTAAGTAAAATCTCTCTAACAAAATGAAAAGCTAATCGATGACCCACAAAAGCCCCAACAACCAATTTCTCATACTGTCAAATATCATCCTCAAAATCATCTAAAGAGGAAACAAAAGCTTTTTGACCATTAAAGAGTTGAGGATCACGATACTTCAAATCATCACTTTTCATCTGAAGGTTCCTTAGATCTTTTGAAACCATTCCTGACCAAGAAGAAGTTCCACCACACAAAGAACCAGGAGGATTCCGGTGATTAGACGAACAAGAACCCACAAGTGGAGAAAAGTTCTCCATAAAACTCTTCTTAGCAGACTGTAACGAATCGTCTCCCTGAATAGCATTCTCAGTTACTACATTAGGCACTAATCCTTTTCTTAGAATTTCATCAAACAGCTTTGTTGCATCTTCCAGCTTGCCAGCCTGAAGAAAACCATGAATAAGAATGATGTACATGTGAATGTTAATTAAGATACCAGTACCCTCCATGAATTCAAACAATTTTATTGCCTCCTCCATTTTTCCATTCTTGCAGTACCCATCCAACATTGTACCGTACATGACAATATCTGGAGACAAACCAAAAGTTTGCATCTCAATTATCAAATTCTCTACAGTCTTCATTCTTCCAACTCGATAAAGTCCCGCTAAGAATGTGTTGTAAGTAACTACAGAGGGTTTTAATCCTTTTTTTTTCTTCATTTTCTTGAATAGCTTCATAGCTTTATCCAACTTACGATTCTTGCAATACCCGTCAATCATACAATTATATGCTATTAAATTTGCAGGGATTCCTTTACCAACCATCTCGTCAAAGAGTCTCTTTGCCTCTTTCAAGTGCCCTGAATGGCAAAGTCCATCGATCAAAGATGCGTAAACAACTACATCGGATACAACATTAAAATCTCTATGCATTCAGAGAAGAGAACCAAAGCTTCATCAACCTTTACAAAGTGTATCTATGATGACAGAATACGAAACAACATTCGGTCTGCAATTCCATTTCGGCATCTTGTTCTTTAACTGAAGAGCAAGACCCACTTGACCAGTTTTACACAGCCCATGTATAAGAGTATTACAAGTAAAAGCATTAGGTTGAATACCCATCTCAGTCATTTTAGCAAACACTTCGAATGCAGAATGAATGTTTTCTTGTAGACACAACCCCTTAATCAATGTAGTTAAAGTGACAGCATCAGGACGATAACCTCTCTTTATGATCTCTCCAAGCAAACTAAACCCATGATCAACTTTTCCCAGTTGACAACAACAATTAATCAAAATGCTAAACGTAAAAAACCCAATACATGATAGAATGTACTGTTAGACGGTAATGGTCTTTCCAAAATCAACTTATCAAAGTATTTCAAACCATCCTCAAGTTTCTTAATCTTTCCAGACTTGCACTCCTCCCTCACAAAACTCTCCATCTCTGAAATGTTATAATAATTCTATTTTGATGAAGTAGAAATGAATTACTAAAATGATAACAATAATTAGTAAACTGTAGTAATCTTTAATTCAAACTCATTTTCCCAAAATTTATGATAGGAACAGAGAAAAAGAGTATACCTGAGTACTACTACTTCTGTCTAAGAAAAAATGCTATAGGATTTGAGAATATTTCTACCTAAAATAATTTGAACATAGGTCAACCCATTTTGTTACTGAGCAGTGGGTATTAGTACTGAGTCGACTCAGTAAATGAATTGGTCTGACAGACAGCTTGAGTAGAGAAAAATGTGAAACTTAATCTGAATCCTTGGTTTATATTTCCACAGTGCTCCCATGATTAAAGAGCAAATTTAAATCTACCACAGACAAAATAACAAACATATCAATAACTCGTTTTGCAGGAGCTATGTCATTTATGCTGCTATCTGGCTAAACAGAACATCACTTGATGGTTTCAGAAGTTGCAAAACTGCTTTCAGGTGCACTCACTGTAAACTCCACAAGACAGAGAGCTTCCGTATGGATAACCAGCATCTTTTTGGTTGGTTTCTTTTACCATTAAACGACCCGTGCATTATCAGTTGCAGGGATTTACACAATTCCACAAGGCTACCAAATTTTCACTTAACATAAAAAGCGCCAAGCACTTGAACAGAAAAGTTCATCTACCACAGCACCACACAGATTTTGGGCTGTAATTGGGACCCAGGTTTTGGTTGTGAAAGAACAGTGAAAAAAAAAGAAGTGGTTTGCGCTCACTAGCGCCAAACTGCACAGGTCATGCTGTACAAGAACCACAATATCTTTTCCCCTGAACATCTCTATACCAAGACTATAAAACACACTTTTCCTGACAAAGAGAAACTAATTTCTGTTGGAGGCTTGAGGTTCCATATTGGATCAGGACAGGCAGCTTCTTGCTCGATAAAAAAACTTCTCCTTAACAAACCAACACTGCAATTTGCACCATTGCTCCAGGATGACCAGCTGACTGAAGCTAAACACTGGGCCACAGAGCAATTGCCCAAATTAGCGAAAGAAGAATAGATTGCAGCATTCCTGAAAGCAGAAATAGTCAGGAAAAAGAGATTGATGGCAAAATGTTTATCAGAATATCCAGAGGCATTTGTAACTTAGTATGATAACCAGAGGAGATAAGAGTTGCAAAACCTTTTTGAATGATTTATTTGACCAAGAAAACAATGAAATGGACTTAAGCATACTTTTAAAATGACGAGCACAAAAAAATAACCGTTCCTACATAAAGAGTATCATCTATCATGGCACAGAACTAATCTAAAAAGGGAAACTTTGGAACTTTACAGGTCACATCCATGAGATCTTACTACGAAAACAGAACACAACAAGAGTAACATCTATCATGATTCATGACGAAGAACTACACTAAAAGGGCTAAAATTGGGAAATTCACATGTTATGTCGACGAGATCATACTACGAATACAAACACAACTAGAGTATGTCTATCAAGACAATTGACAAGGAACTAAAACTAAAAGGGAAAACCAGCATATACCTGAAACGAACTGTGTTGCTATTTTCATTGTCTTTGGGCTACCCACAGTTCAGCCAATAATGATGAAAGCTTGATGCAACATTCTTTTCATGACAATTTAGGCAACCTCAGTTATATCTTGACGCCAACTTAGAGCTTCATCCTGTCAAAAAAAACTTACAGCTTTTTGAACGACCTTTTGCTGAACCAGACTCCGAGCTTCTTCCAAATTCAAACAGTCAATTTCAATTTCCTAACCAGCTTTCATTATCCCACAAATGCATTCTCATCGAATAGTGAATACAACTTCTTCTTCTACTTGTTTTACCATAAAAAAGAAGGAAGTTTTTTTCACTACTAGATCAGAATGCAGCAATAGAATTTCAATGTTTTTCCTCTTCAAATGAAGAAAGCATATCATCCTCCTTCGGCTGCTGGTTTAAGCATTAGGTTTGCTCTTGTTATTTTTATCTCTTTGCTTTTCACCACTTTGAGTAACTTCATTCTGCAAACCCCGCGCTTGGGAATCTATCTTTTCAGAATTATGCAATTCTACACATCCCAATATTGAACTATCCTTTCCACTCCTCAGGACTGTGCTCTCCAAATTCGAAACAACACATCTCATTATTGAATTTTCATCCCAACATGTTTCCAATCTGGTTTTGAATATCTTTAGATACCATAACCCAAATTGAATTAATCTTCAACGTCATTCCGTGCATATTCTGACCACTTTGTCAAAGTTTTCTCCCCCACAAGCTACTGACGGTCTATCTTCGTTCCATACATCATCTAGTCTCTTCAGTTGGGTTTGACTAGAAAAGCATTCAGACTTGTCAGGAGCATGTTGATTTGTTAAGCCTATTGATTGTATTCTTTAGTGGATGGGTTCCAAAAACAAAGAAACCTCATGTTGATTGTATTATAAAACCATAAGAAACCATTACAAGAAGAACCACACATATGAAAAGAACAACTTAGAGAGATTCAGATGTGAAATCTGTTGATTTAACTTCATGATTTTCTAATTCAATCATTTTTCTAATACTCAAAGAATGAATCGTAAATCTCCGGATTGAAATTAGAATCAAACACTTACAGAATAAATGATGGAGTTCGGAAATCAACTATCATTGAATCGCTTGACATTGCTTCAGATTTGATTTGCCGGTACAGAGAGAGAGATGCGGCCAAAGATTAGGGTTTAGAAAAACTTTGTGCTCTCTCTTTGGGTTTATTGCAGCGGCTGGGATAAGAAAGAAAAATGGTGATTTGCTGTTTAGATGGACTCAAAAAAGCCCGATTTATGTGATTCAGCGTGGAACAGGCTGAGTTGATGACATGGTGGGTCGGCCTTAACATCAGCACTAGAGCTTAAAATGATGTTACAGGTGGCTTTTGTGGGGTTCACCTCTATGCAGCTCAGTATTGAAAACCCGAAAATTACACAAGTTCTCTTATTTTTTTGGTTATCTTCTCAGACTCAACTGATGTTGTTTCTACTGCTGCAAAATCGTTGAAGTAGCTTGAACTGTCACCTCTTGGCAATCATATAGTTTGTTAAGAGAAGAATGTCACCGGACAATTCTCTCAGATTTTGTTGAAAACAATTTCTCGGGTTTTTCATTACAGACACTAAAAAAGAGGATAAAAATATTTAAAGACTATGATTGGTCTAGACAATGACCAATCCACCTGAAGACAGTTAAGACCGGTAACACACAACAAGTTCAACTAACACCTGCCAGTCACACAATGCACATGATGAATTCACACGCTTAAGCCTATTCTCTAACACCCCTCGCAAGTCCAGTGTCGAAGATGGAACAGAGACACCGAGCTTGGAATGTAAATAGAAAAACGATTAGTAGAAAGACCCTTTGCAAATATATCACCAAGATGATCCTTTGTAGAGATAAATCTGACTTCAAGAGACTTTGCAGCTACCAATTCACGAACATAATAAAAGGCAATTTCAATGTTCTTCATATGCTGATGAAAAATGGGATTGACTGTCAGATAGGTGGCACCCATGTTGTCACACCAGAGAACAAGAGGTCTAGGTGACGAGAACTGAAGTTCTGTCAATAGAGACTGCACCCAAATGATTTCAGAGGTAGCATCAGCTAGAACACGATACTCAGCTTCTGTGCTTGAGCAAGAAACACTCTTCTGCTTCCTGGAACACCAAGATATGAGATTAGGCCCCATAAAAATAGCCATGCCACTAGTAGAACGCCTGTCAGCAATATCTCGAGCCCAATCTGCATCGGAAAGTGCTTGAAGTTGCAGAAAACTAGATTTCTTGAATTGAAGACCATAGCTCATGGTGCCTTTTAAGTATCTCAAAATTCTTTTGACTGCAGTCCAATGAGCTTCAGTAGGGGAGTGCATGAATTAACAGGCCTTGTTGACTGCAAATGAGACATCTGGTCTGGTAATGGTGACATATTGTAATGCACCAACAACACTTCTGTACAAAGCTGGACCATCAAATAAGGGAGAAGAAAATGCACACTTTTCTGTTGCAAGTGGTGTTGAGATGGAATGTGCAAAAGTCATCTTAGTCTTGTGTAGCAAATTTGAGATGTATTGCTCCTGGGATAAAAGAATACCTTCATTGTTCTTAGAAGCCTGAATGCCTAGGAAGAAATGTAATTCTCCCAAGTCCTTAATAGCAAATTCTCTGCCCAAACCTGTGAGTAGTTGATTAACTGCAACAGTGGAACTGCCAGTTTCTAGAATATCATCAACATAGATGAGTACATAAAGTGCTTCAGAAGAGGTAACTTTGAAGAACAATGAAGTATCTGTTTTGGAAAATTGAAATCCACTTTGAACCAATAAATGACTGAGTCTTGCAAACCATGCCCTTGGAGCCTGTTTTAATCCATACAAAGACTTTTGTAATTTGCATACATGATGTGGCATAAGCTTGTCAGTGTATTTAGGTGGTTGAACCATGAAAATATCTTCTGATAGATGACCATGCAAGAATGCATTCTTTACATCAAGATGCCTAATCTGCCACCCTTTGTAAAGAGAAATAGAAAGTATCAATCTGACAGTAGTTGGTTTGACAACAGGACTGAATGTGTCATGATAGTCAATGCCTTCCACTTGGTTATAACCCTTTGCTACTAACCTAGCTTTGTACCTTGCAATGGTACCACTTAGGGTCTTTGCAAGCCCCAGAGTAACAAGTGGGAACTGTAATATCTTCACACACTGTTTGTACTTCAGAATTGAAATTTTTTGGTTTAAAATTACCTTTCTTCCCTCTAGTAGTCATGGAGTGCTTATTAGTAGTAGGTTCTTTAGTAGACTCAAGAGGTGGTGAAGACATAGAAGTATTGCACTTGTCAGATAAAGTAATATCCACTTCATTAGATATTTAATTCATCCCCTGCTGGTGAATCTGGTTCCAAGACAGATCTTACAACAGCGTCTGCAAATTTGACAACTCAACAATCTCAGATTCAATATCCTTATTCATACTTTGATTCTCCATACCATAACTACACTCAACCCCCTACTGCTTATTACCAAAATTACTCAACACCTAATCATCCATCCTCTAATTCTGTTCCATGGAACAATTCTTATAGAGGCTCTTCTAATTGATCCAGTGGATATCGTGGAAACATATCTGGTGGTGGATATAGAGGTGGATCTCGTGGTGGCAGATTTGACAATAGAGGTAGATATGACAATGGTGGTAGATACAACAACGGAGGCAGATATCCTTAAAACTTCTTTCCTCCTTCTTCTCAAGTGACATCTTGCACCTGACTGCAAGTATATATACAGTGACAATTTAATGGCTCATGCTTATCACACTAGCTATGAGTACTATGGAGATGATAATGAAGAATTCTGGTGTGCGGAACCTGAAGAATTTGCTGTCTACAATGATCACACTGCCTCATCTAGTTCTTCTTGAGTACCTGACTCTGGTGCTACACATCACATTACATCAGATCTCTCTAGCTTGAATCTTCACTCTGACTACACTGGACAAGATCAAGTGAAAGTTGGCAATGGATCAGGTTTGCATATTACTCATGTTAGCTCTTCTACATTACATCATAATGATGTGCAGTTTACTCTTTCAAATATACTTCATGTGCCATCTATTACTAGGAATCTGATTTATGTGCATCAATTTGCAAAAGAGAATAACTGCTTCTTTGAAACTCATCCTGCTATATTCTATGTGAAGGATTTGGTCACTCATAGAGTTATCCTCAGTGGTCCTGTTAAAGATGGATTATATCACTTGGAATTCACTGCTTCTCAACTCAAACAAGCTCTTTCTGCATCATCTTCAGCTAGTTGGCACAACAAGTTAGGCCACCCTTCCTATAAAACTTTGAAACATGTTTTACCTTTAGTTGATGAAGTTATAGATACACATCTCTCTACTCAAGTTTGCTCAGCCTGTGCAACTGCAAAAAGCCATGCATTACCTTATCCTTCTAGTACAACTATAGTGTATGGTCCTTTAGACCTTATTCATACCGATGTATGGGTTTCTCCCATTTGCTCAATAAATGGTTATAAGTACTATGTTTCTTTCATTGATTCTTATAGCAGATTTACATGGCTTTATCCTTTAGCTTACAAATCAGAAATTCTTCCTACTTTGATCAAATTCAAAACATATGTTGAAAATATTTTAAGTAGAAAGATAAAACTTGTTCAATATGACTGGGGAATACAGAAATTTATCTACTTATCTAGAGCAATGTGGTATAGGTCACAGAGTTTCATGCCCTCATGCACATGCTCATAATAGACTTAAGCGTGTGAATTCATTGTGTGCATTATGTGACTGCAAGGTGTTAGTTGAACTTGACAGGACACTGATAAGATCCATCAACGAATCTGAAGAGATTATAGCTTCTTAAGAGAGGCACAATCTGTGATTTACACAGAGTATAGTTTGTTGATGTTAATTTGGCAGGGGGTTTGAAGGGAAGAGATATGTGTTTATTAACTTCAGCCATTTTTGAGTTGTAATTTGAAAGAAGAGTTTGAATTAGGGTTTTAACAAGGTATCCGATACCATGTTAAGAGAAAAATGTCGCTAGACAATTCTCTCAGATTTTATTGAAAATAATTTCTCAGGTTTTTCATTACAGACTCTAAAGAAGAGGATAAAGATATTTAAAGACTATGATTGGTCTACACAATGACCAATCCACCTGAAGACAGTTAAGACCGGTAACACACAACAAGTTCAACTAACACCTGCCAGTTATACAATGCACACGATGAATTCACACGCTTAAGTCTATTCTCTAACATAGCTGATTCCATTGCGAAAATGGTTAGAAGAGATAAACTTGTAGTTGTAATAGAGGAGTTCAGTAATAAACCCTGATATGTTGAGACTATGTTATCCGGGTATATGTAACCTAACAAAACCTAATCAATAAAATCTTTTTGTTATCTAAAAAAAAAGCTTGAACTGCCACCAAGTGTTCTCGGAACAAGTCCAAACATTATATACATGAATTGAGTTCAACTGAAAAAGGGAGCATATGACATGCGAAGAACATAATTTTAAACTCCTACTATATCATGTAGTTATAACGCTTCTAAAATTGCCGAAACATATAACCGATTCCATACATATAACCGAAACATATATCAGGAGGTTGCTTCAAAAATTTCCGACATCAACGTTACCAAATCAGCAGCGTCCGAGCCGCAAGGAGCTAACACAAAGGTGCGCAAGAAGTCTAAAGTGACAGGTCTCCTCCAAAATAAGACATTAAGAACCAAAAGAAAATGCTATTCGAGATCTCTTACTAGTCCCAATAAGATTTCAGCAGGTAATCTCATGGAGTTTGGTTGAATAATGGGGTTAAGCTTTCCATCTTCGAAGGCAAATCGTCAAGAAATGTTGAGTGGTGTGGCAAAAAATCACAAGGGTTTAAATGTGGAAGAAGTTAATGAAAATCCTACTTAAATGTAGCTTGAGCTCTTGTTTTAGTTCGCATGTAACAATGATTGCTTAGTTTCTAAGGTTTGTCAAAAGGCCTTTGTTGCTTTTTGTTTATCCTTGAACTTTTTTCCTTTGGCTGGGGTTGTTTTCCCCTCTTTTTGGTGCATGCGCGCGCACAGCTTATGTGCTTCTTAATACAATTCCTTTTGAACTTTTGATCGATCAAAAAAATAAATCATGTAGTTATAACACTACAGTAATGATAGCAAAATAGTCAAGGATGAAAGTTTATGAGCTAGGTAAAGCTTAAACTCGAAAAAAACAATATAAGATCAATACTTATATTAAGCAACAGGAGGCACACAATTTTTTCTGATATGAAAAGAGGAAAAGTAGAGAGATACTCATCCAAATATGTTGATATCACAATGGAGATTTAGATTTTCCCTGTTACATCGATAATTACATGGTCTCGCAAAAACAACTACATTTTTATTAGATCATCTGCCGAGATGGTGTTCACCAACAAACAAATAACAGAATCACTTGGTGCAAAGTTTAGTTCAAGCATTTTGCGAAGAAAATGCTGTGCCATGGCAGGCTCGTTTGCCTCAAGAAAACCAAGAATGATGGTATTGTATGCTCTAGCATCCCGTAAACAACCCTTCTCTTCCACTTCGATGATTGATGACTTAGCCTCTAGTAACATGTTGTTACGAAAGAAGCCTTTGATCATTGTGGTATACGTTATTACATCAGGCTGTACTCCTTTGTTGGGGATTTCATTAAATAGTTTTTTTGCATCTTCCACCTTGCCAGCTAGAAACAAACCATGAAGAAGAATATTGTAAATATCAACATTAGCTAACATACCAGTACCCTCCATGGATTCAAACAATTCTACTGCCTCCTCCATATTTCCATCCTTGCAGTAACCATCCAACACTGTACCATATGTGACAATATCTGGAGATAGACCAAAGGTTTGCATCTCATTAAGCAAGTTCTTTGCAGTCTTCATTCTTCCACCTCGGTATAATCCCGCTAATAGTGTACTGTAAATAATTGTCGAGGGTTTTAATTCATTTCGTTTCATTTTCTCAAATAACTTCATAGCTTCATCCAACTTATGACTCTTGCAATACCCATCGATTAACACATTGTAGTTGAACTCATTCGGCTCAAGGCCCCTATTCACCATTGAGTTAAACAGTTTTACCGCTTCTTCCACACGACCAGTCAAACACACACCATACATCATTGAATTATAAGTAAACTGATCAGGTGGGATGTTTAACTTATCCATCAATTTGAATAACCCCCAAGCATCTTTCATCATCCCATCTATGCAAAGTGAATCTATTAATGTGCTAAAAGTTATGGTATTGGGCGAAATCCCTCTATCCATCATTTCATCAAAATATTTTCTTGCTTCTTCCCTTTGACCATGTAGGCAATGACCATGAATCATACAACTATATGTCGTCACACTTGGGGAGATTCCTCTACCAGCCATCTCGCTAAAAAGTTTTTTTGCCTCATATAACCGGCCTGAGTTGCAAAGTCCGTCAATCAAAGAAGTGTAAACAACTACATTCGGCACAATCTTCGAATCGTGAAGCATTTCAGAGAAGAGAACCAAAGCTTCGTCAACTGAACTTCCTTTACAAAGTGTATCTATGATGACACCGTAAGAAACGACATTAGGTCTGCAATTCCATTTTGACATGTTGTTTCTTAACTGAAGAGCAAGACCCACTTCACCAGCATTACAAAGCCCATGCATTAGAGTATTACATGTGAAGGTATTCGGTTGAATACCTATCTCAGTCATTTTGTTGAACAATTTGAATGCATAATCAATCTTTTCTTGAAGACACAACCCCTTGATCAGTGTTGTGAAAGTGATAACATCAGGATTGTAACCTCTCTTTAACATCTCTCCGAGAAAACAAAACCCATGATTAACTTTCCCCAGTTGACAGCAACAATTAATCAAAATGCTGAATGTATAAATACTTGGTTCTACCCCAACCAAACCCATCTTCTTAGACAACATAATCACATCTATGTAGCATTTAATCTTCGATAATGATCCTAATACAAGACTAAATGTACCGTTAGATGGCAAAGGCCTTTGTGAAATCAATTGATTAAAGTATTTCAAACCATCATCAAGCTTCTTAATCCTTCCTGCCATACACTCATCCCTCACAAAGCTCTCAAGTTGTGACGTGCTATAATAATAGTTTCTCACACCCATGATTTTATTTTGATGCAGTAGAAATGAATCATTAGAGACTAGTCTTCTTGTATTAAACTGTAGTAACCTCTGAAGAAAACTCATTTTTCCACAATCTATGATACAAAGAGACCTTTGAGTTCTCTGGGTATATAGGGTTTTAGGAGCGGTGGAGACTTTCTAAAAATTTCAGTCTCGGAAAATATATATTATGTAAGAATTATTTATTTTTACTATGGGTCAACCCGTTTTGTTACCGGACCCTAGTCGTGTAATAGTGAATATAATTGGAGATACCAAATTTAGGCAATCAACAAAAGGAAAAAAAAAATCGGATTCATTGCTAACCAAAATTTTTTGTTGGGAAACAAATCTAGTTAAAATATAAAAACAGACTTTTTTCAAGCGACGTGATTAATCGGAGCTTCTGGTTGATTCTGGCCCCACCATTTTAATTTTCAACCAATAAAATTTAAGAAGGATCTTTTGATTCTACAATATATTTGTGGACTAATGAAATTTAATAAAAAATATTACCAAAATGCTAACTGTCATAAAATATTATAACAAATTATCAAAAAATATATTGAAAAAAATCGTTTAGAATATTTTAATACTAACAACATTTAAGATTAAAATTCAGAAATGATATAGAAATGATATTAAGGTAAGTATATTTTTATTTTCTTCTAATATAATTTTTCCAAAATTATAGAAATGATATTTTCATTACAGGTTTTAATTAATAAAAATAAGACAACAACAAATATATTTAAGTAAGTATATTAAAATTCTAGATATGTTTAGATATTATTTAACATTATTTCGGAAAATTATTGTTCCGGGCGTTAATAAGCTTGCATATAAATTTTAAATCTATTTCAGTATTTCCCGTCGAAGCCGCTTCTTTTTTTTCATATTTTTTATTAGGGTTTCTTTAATAGGGTTTTATTATACGGATTCTTACGTGTTTTTTCGCAGGAACCTTCAAGTTTGCTTGCATTCATAGTAGATTAGTGCCGCTTTTGTCTTTAAAAAATAGCTCGGATAATAATTTAATTACTTTGAAGTCTTATTAGTTCTGTGATAAAGTTGTTAATTGTTTCTGATAATCAATCCTTTTTTTTTGTTTTGATACATGACAACCCGTCCTCTTAATGTTATGATAACCTGTAAATTTTACAGATAGATTTTATTTGTGCGGGCTTTATTGATGGTTAGGCGAGTTTTGAATCTTTTCTTGTTTTGGATCTGCTTACATTAATTTCGTTGGCCTGTGATTGTCGTTTGTGTTACAGGTATCGAAAAAAGTGTATTCGATGGATGATGTTCTCTCTTTTGAAAGCAGCTCATCAGGTTTTTTTGTTCTTTTTTCTATTGGCTATAGAAGTTCTTATTGGTTTTTTGTTTTGCTTTCTTTTTTTATGGTGGGAAAACATCAATTTGTGATCCACAAGGTTTCTCTCTTTTGCAGTTTGCAGTCTCATTTATGAAAAGAATGAGTTAGTAGCCGTTACTGAACCGCAAGATTTAAGGGGTATTTTGTTGGCCCTAATTTTTTTTTCTGTCTCTTGGAGCTGTCTTATTTCGAAATCTAATTGGGATTACAAGTTTTTCTTTTATCAGGTGGAACCATGTTTTTTTTTTCATTATCCTTGTCCATGTTCTTTTTGCTTCAACTAAAACTTGATTTTTTTCAATCAATTAGGGGTACACTATATGTACGAATAGGGTGAGGGAGAACTGATTGAATCGACACAAGTTGAAAACTTTGATGGTGTAATATGGATGAAATTCATCTTTTTATTCTAACCAAAGATTGCATGTTCTATAAATTTCCTTGAATAGGTGATATTCCGTACCTCTCTTATAACATTCCCCGTTTCACATTATTTTGTTTACATGTGACATTAGCTTTTGAAGGAGTGGAAGTGTTTGAGTAGGAAAACTCATCATGAAATAGGAGGTCATGATTGGAGTTCTTTTACATTTAGAAAAAGAGCCAACATGATTTTATCCATATACATGCTTAAGAAAAGAAAAATATCCCAGTTGCGCCATTATAAATATAAACCGGATGTACATAATTTGTGAAGATAAAATCTCATAAACTTTTTAAGAAAAAAGTTTAAAGTCTTCTCCTTATTGACTCAATCCTTTTCAAACCAAATGGAAAATTCGTCCACATGGAATCTGACAAGATAAAATGATGTATGATATATCTACGATATATATGGTACTAAAAAATCAAGTCAATTTAATTTTTTTCATTGTTTTTTCTATGTGTGCGCGCATACCAAATTGAACTGACCTTTATGCAGTTGTAAGCATCTCTTAACGGTTTTCATGCATTTTTTCCTTAACTGTTTTTTTTTCCTGAGTACATACCATCAACCAGTCGTCAGTCGTTATATGTTAAAGTGATTAAGAGTTTAACACTGTATACAAATATTTTTACTTGGGAATTATTGCTTCAGACATTGTTTAATGAGCATTTTTACGTCGTGCTTTTTTCTGAATCTAATTGGGCTTATCAGTTTTTGTTTTAGCAGGTAGAAACCATGCTCTTTCTTTTCCACTATTTGAGTCCCTATTCTTTTTGCTAAAAGAAACATGATCAATTTTTTCGTTGAATCACTTAAAAAATATGGTCCATTGACAATGACATGGTGAAGAGAATATGAATAAGGAAAACAACCTTATTAGCACGAATTCAAAAGAATGAATAAATTAAACTCAATTAAATGATCCACCCAGGAGCAGGTTAACAACTAACTACGGCTAGAAATTTGTCTTTTAAAATGTTGGTCCCAATTATTTGTTTATCTTCGTCAAATTAGTTTGCCAATGGAGTTTGAGAATCAAAAATGATATATGGACATTATTGTTACTCAAATAATTTCGATTACCAAAGACGTCTTCAGGCTTGAAGATGAGGTTACTTAAATGCAGGCCCTTTCCAAGCACGTTGTATAATTGATATTTACATATTTGTACCGTTATATGATGCCATGTAGTGAATGGAACCCACGATTTCAAAGAAGCAGTCACTGACTCCTGCTAAATATAAGGTTTTGGGAAAGCCTAATGACTTTCAAATAAAATACATGTTGTTAAAGCGTGAGTTGATACTACAAGAATTCATCATGGAGTTGTAACTCAAGTTACGTCATTAATATAAATATATAAATTAAATCGACAAAAAATGAAATTGCAAAGTTTTTCTGTATTACATTATAAAAACAAATTTTTGTGCCATTGGTATTCTGGAGTATTTTTGCAGGTAGGAATTGTGCATCTATGTCATTTAGATGTTCTAGATCAATTATATGCATGCACAACTATGCATGAACATAAATGTGAAATTTTACACCACCAGCGGTATTGAACAACGAGAAATAATAACTTAATCAATTGTATGAAGCACAAGTTGACGGATACCAGAGAGCGGAAATCCATTGATAAGATTACACTTACAATTTCGGCACCAGTTTTCTAGATGACTCAAATGACAATAAATTTCAATCATTTAGATATGCTCATTGCCTGGTTACTAAGTGATAAGTTGTATAAGTGCGTGTATGTCTACTAAACACTAACATAACATTAAATTTAAATACATGTAAAATATATAAAAGGAACATGGAATACCGAATATTAATCCAAACAGAACAAAAAAAAGGTGAAATTATCACTTTTCCCAAAATAAGGTAATATGTCTTAACATTGTCGTAAGGTTTAACACTTTTAATCTCATTCAGTGTGAGATCATCAGCTTCGATAAGTTGGGTGTTGTTGAAGAAGTTACAGATTTCGCGGCTGGCACTGCTCAAGTAATCGATCACAAACTTCTCTTTTATTCATTTTTCTACTTTCAAGTAGTTTGTGGGTTAGAAACCCAATAGATACAGAAGTTGTTATTAAGATATTTTTCTCATTTCTTAAATAAGGCACTATCTATTTGATGTATGAATGGAGAGAAGTCTTTTTTCGAGGTACAAAGAAACGTTCGACAACGGGCTGACTCTGGGTGTATGTTTTACTCACTCTCTCAACTCCACTGGTAACAAAGGAGATGGAAAAAAATTAGTTTTTATGTTGTTTCTTGATATTTTTATCCAACACAATTCATAATTTCATACAACTATATATATATATATATATTTGATGACTATATCACTCATGATAATAATTTGATCCATCCATGATTTGTTAGGAATTACATCAGGACCAAAGGAGGTATATGTGTGCACGTAAAATATTTTCTGGTTTGTGTAGAAAAATGGAAAATCAAAAGAAGATTATGAAGCTATCGAAAAAAACCGTTGCTAGATATCAATTATATCACAATAAAACACCAACAAAATCATATGGCATAATTGAGATGGGAGAATGTATAAAAATCAAGTTTCTTAATGAGATTTTATCATGTATCGCACAAAAGAGGCATATAATGATTGGTGGATCAAAAGAGCAAAAGTACATAAAAAAGAAAAGGAACAAAAATCTCCAAAAACTTATGGAATATCAAATTTTGAAAATAGATTGGACATAGGGTGCAGCCAAAAATTTGGTTATAGAGGTGCAAAATTTGCTTTGGGGTGCAAAAAAAATCTTTAGGGGTGCAAAAATGCAAAATTAGGCTTAAAATATAGAAAAAACTTCATATTGGGCCTAAGTAGGCTTTGGAGTCATCTGGGCAGGAGATGCAAGTGTACACCCTTGCAATGGGCTGGCTCCGTCCCTGTTTGGACGAGCATAACTTCTAAATTATTCAAGTGATTGAACTTTTATTAGTTTTCTGTAATATTTTATAAAATTTTATCTGTTTTATTAAATTATTATAATAAAATTGTTTCATAAGCAAGAACCAAACCCGTAGCACAGGTGACAAACTAGTCTAGTTAAACTTCTAGTTTAGAGTTCTATTTAATTGGTTTATGTTTAGGGTTAGGACTTTTAGTTTGTGTTTGCTTATAGTATGCTGACTCTGCTCTTTAAATACTCGACCGTCTTATATTTCATACGTTCGTTCTTTTATTGTGTTTGTTAGTATTAGGGTCTTGTGTTTCAGTAGGATCCTATCAAATTTACATCCTGGTGTTTCAGTAGCACGAAAGCTATTACCGAAAACTAAAGATCTATTCCATGCAATGGCAAGTAGAACTTTCTCGTAACAAAATTGCTTGTGCTCCTTTTGGTGGTCCGATCGCTGTTATTTGTGATGATGCTAAAATTGTTCAACTTCTTGCTGAATCTGCTTTAAGAAAATTAAATATTTATAATTCAGCTGGAATTCTTCTTTCATCAACTAGATGGGATCGTCCTGGTGGTCGTTTAATTGGTATGTCATGGACTGATGATCAAACTTTAGTTTGTGTTGTTCAGGATGGAACTGTTTATAGGTATAATATTCACGGTGAGATTCAAGAACCTAGTATATCATTAGGCTTAGAACAGAATGTTGTTGAATGTGTGTTTTGGGGTAATGGCATGGTTTGTTTAACTGAAGGCTGTCAGATTTTTTGTGTATCAGATTTCTAAAACCCTAATCCCTGTAAACTTAAAGATCCTCTTTTAGAAGATTATCCGCTCTGTATTGCTGTCATTGAACCAGAGTTTACAGAGTCTGGGAATGTTGAAGTACTTTTAGGAGTGAATGATTATATTTTAGTTGTCGATGAAGCTGGAAATATCCAGAAGGTTGCAGAGGGAATTGGACCTTTACAGAAAATGGTCTTGACACAAAACGGGAAGTTCCTTGCGTCATTAACTCATGATGGACGGCTTCTGGTTATTTCCACTGCGGATTATAAAAAGATATTATTTGAGTATGAATGTGAGTCAGCCTTACCTCCTGAGCAGTTTGCTTGGTGTGGAATGCACAGTGTACTTCTCTATTGGGATGACATGCTTTTGGTGGTTGGTCCGTTTGGTGATCCAGTTCGCTATCTATATGATGATCCCATCATTCTTATTCCGGAGTGTGATGGAGTGAGGGTACTTTCAAATACCAGCATGGAATTCCTACAACTAGTCCCTGAATCCACTGTGTCTATCTTTAGCATTGGGAGCACAAAACCTGCAGCATTATTGTATGATGCGTCGGATCTCTTTGACAGGCAAAGTGTCAAGGCGGATGATTATTTGGGATCAATTCGTTCTGAGATTCCTGAAGCTGTTGAATCTTGTATAGACGCGGCGGGTCATGAGTTTGATGTGTCACGGCAAGAAAATCTACTTAGGGCTGCCAGCTATGGTCAATCCTTTTGCAGACATGTTAACCGTGATCGGTTTCGAGAAATGTGTACAACATTACGGGTGCTAAATGCTGTGCGGAACTATGATTTTGGTGTTCCTCTTACTATTCAGCAATAAAAGTTACTAACTGCGCCAGCTCTGATTGGTCGTCTAATTAATGCTCACCAACACCTTTTGGCACTGCGCATATCACAGTATATTGGCTTGAGCCAGCAGGAGGTGGTTGTAATGCACCACTGGGCGTGTGCAAAAATAAAAAATTCGCCGGCCATTGTTGATGTTGCTCTTCTTGAAATGTTGCTTGATAAGTTGAAATTCTGCAAAGGCGTATCATATCCCGCAGTTTCCGCTCAAGCAGATAAAAGAGGCCGTCGTAAGTTAGCTGCAACGCTTGTCGAACATGAACCACGTTTATCCAAACAGGTTCCTGTTTTGTTAAACATAGGAGAGGATGATACAGCTTTGATGAAGGCTATCGAGAGTGGTGATACTGACCTTGTTTATCTTTGTCCCTTCCACATCTGGGAGAAGAGTCCATCCCTGGAGTTTTTTGGAATGATACAGGCAAGACCTCTGGCTAGGGATGTATTCATCACATATGCGCGGTGTTATAAACATGAGCTCCTGAAACACTTCTTTCACTCGACTGGACGGCTTCAAGATGACGCTCTTCTCACATGGAAGGAGTCATGGGAACCAGGAAAGAATCCGATGGAACTTATCAAGCAGACTCTTTCGTTATTTGCTGAGGCCAAAGAACACACCTTTGAGTCCGAGGCTGCTAAAAAGCATGAAAGATTGATAAAAATACAACATAAGTTAGAGGTGAGCACAAAGCAAACTATATTTGTCGGTTCGAGTGCTAGTGATACAATCCGAACGTGTATTGCACTTGGCAATGATGGAGCTGCAGCAAAAGTTAGATCAGAATTTAAGGTTTCTGAAAAAAGATGGTATTGGCTCAAAGCATCTGCTCTGGCTACAAGTTGCACTAGAAAAGTTTTCCAAGGAGAAGAGACCACCTACAGGTTATAGACCGTTTGTTGAGGCATGCATTGATGCAGATGAGAAAAATGAAACTCTCAAATATATCCAGAAACTCAGAGATCCCACAGAAAGAGCTGAGTTTTATGCTCGTATTGGGATGGTAGAAGAAGCTGAAAATGCTGCAACTCAGTTAAAAGACGGCAAGTTGCTAGGCCGGTTGAAGCTGACCTTGGCTCAAAATGCAGCTGCATCATCTATTTTCGACACACTGCGTGACCGACTAGGAGTCTCTTAGTTCTGTCGTTTCAGTTCGATTTGTATGGTTTTCGTTGTATGAAATAGTGAAACTATTTCCCTGTTTGATGGTTCATTTGTATGGTTTCAAATATGTTCCGTAAAATTAATTTTTCGGCGGATGTTATGTCTAAAAGGGAACCTTCGTTTCATTTCAAGGAAGTCGGAGCCGGACTTCTTAACCAACACTGAGGGTTCTAGCATTAGTCATTTTAGATTGAAATCTGAAAAGAGCTTGCATGGCCTTTTTTTGGTTCAAAAAGGCTAATTTGCCCATTTTATTTCCTTGTTAGCTTAAAAAAAATGTACATACTTCATACCAATTTGTGTTGTGTTCGCATGAATGTTATATAGCTAGATATATTTACTGCAGAGGTACCAGTATCGGATTGCTAATAAGAGATACCAATTTGAAGGTGTTACAATATTCCGATAAGACAAAACATTATTTACCTCTAGGATGGTATACCTTCGAGCAAACAGGTACCCCAAATAGCAGCCATGATGCTTGTTTATTATAATATTGATTAAAAAGCAAGACAATGGGGAGGTTTACGTACTAGAATTAGAAGGTTTTACCTGCTTTCAAGCTTCATCAAATAATGATCAGCTAAGGCTGCCTTGAGTCCTCATTTAATGTCCAACAACCACATTAAAAACTTATGTCCAACCAAGAAAATTAACCACGACATCTAACCCACAAATTAAACTATTACATTACATCAATCTAATAATGTAGGTCGGCCAGTACCTTCCATCATTATGTCATATCCATTTGTTATGTACTGTCGGTAAGATAAAGACTCCTCATCATTTTACTGCAAATGATTAAATCTTCAACCATTAACTAATATTCTTCCTGCCCTCTTACAGAAAGATCTACGTGTTTATCTCTATATAGTGTTCTTTTTTTTTATCTTTCTTTTAATCTTATCTGTATGCCGTATTCTCACTGGCTTTTGCATGTTTATACCTGAGAATATCGTAGCAGCCATGACATTTGTTTATTTTAATTTAAATTAAGAAGCAAGACAATTAATGAAAGTATGGTGAAGCACCATGTCTTCTTCTTTTATTATTACCTCCTTTCAATCAAAAAAAAAAAAAGTATGGTGAAGAGATACAAGTAATTAATTAAGAAATAAGTGCAAGGAGTTCCTCATGATGTTCAAATTCCACCATGTCTTCTTTATCCAATGTTACATACGCTTCGATTCCATCTCCAGAAGAATCTGAATCCATTAACACGACAATGTTCTTCATAGAAATCGGACACCTACTTATCCAAATCGGCTTCCCCAAACCAAAATCTTAATGGCAACTGCAAGATGAAATTTAGCTTATATAAAGACAACTCTTTTTATTGATGTTTAGAAAATCTCTCAAAACTAAACGCAAGCTCTAATCTTGCTCATATGATCAACCACAACTTTGATGAGCATATATATAGAACTATGAATTCATTTTCCTAGTCCTATTACCTTATTACATGTCTTTCCTTTTCTTAGAACTAGATAACTTCTAATTTCCTTAGGATTACATCAATTTCTTAATCTTGTCCTAACCAACTTGTTAGTGACTTCTATGTTGAAGTTAATCCAACAAATCTGTATCGTAGAATGGAAACCTACACCAACTAGTGAAGCTTATCGATAATGTCTGGCCGTTTAAAATATGTTTAAACAACTTCGTCACATTGTTCAGGAGTAAATCCGTACTCTGCAGTGCTTCAATATACTCTCCGTCGACTCTCTTTACGGCGTCTCTAAATTTTTGCACCAGTTTTGGGTAGTACGGGTCATTTATGCCGTTGTTTTCATTGCTGTTTACGGTGAATATTGCATCGGTAATGGCGACCATATTGCCGAAGGAGCTTGTAGGCAGTTGTGGAACAATCCTTGACCTTATATTTACTGCATTTGATGCTAAATAAACCCTTGCAGGAGCAGCTGCCTTGGTTTTGGCTTGATCGATATCTATGAAACACTTCCATAAGAAAGTCGATAAGGCTTCAACTCGATTCGGCTTGTACCCACCACGAATGTCTTCTGTTGCACCGGCGAATTTGCATCTTTCTTTAAGTTCTGCTAATTTAGAAGCCTCAAACACAAATTTTAGTCACCGGCACTGTCTCATCTTTTGGAAACGTTGGAATTTTGAAACCAGTTCCGTTCTCTTTTTGTGGAAAAAGAGATTGAACTTCGAAAGAAGGACCTTTGATCTGTCGATCAGGACTATTTATAACAATAACACGAGCAATAGTAGCCCAGTCGTTTACGAAAGCCGCGATTGAAGATGCATCAGCTACCTTGTGGTTAACGCACAAACCAATCACCATACCACCACAATCCTCGAAAACGTTAACTTGAACGGCGAGTACGGAAGCACTGGACGCAGATCTTTCATGGTCGCTTGGATCAAACGGGAGGAACAATTTCACTTGTTCAAGAAAATCAGGTTCTTTAATTACTTGAGTGAGTTCATGACAGTTACTTACTTTGGTTTCGCAAAAGTCTACTCCATCGTCGTTGCAATCAACAAATCTTTCGATTTCGTCACTAACGATCTTACCAGCTAGACATAGTATTTCGTTAACGTTTCAGCTAAGGATTTCTTAATTACATTAAGACGAGTATTTGTATCGATGATGTTTTCTTTGTCGCCGCCGGTGTAGTAAAGAAGGAGAGGAATGTAAACTCGAAGTGCAAACTGATCGAGAAAGGATAGTTTATGGGTTTTAAGGTGAGATGGAGTTGGATGAGATGGTTTAACTATTTCTCTAGAAATTACATCAACCTTCATGGTGAATCGGTGATAGTAAGGTTTGACGTTATAGTGAATTGAAGATGGATGGAATTATAGCAACTGGTTCAGTATATATAGACTCGTTGGAGTACAATATATATATATATACCCAAGGCAGTGGTACCAAGAAGATAAATTTCATTTTGTTAGGCTGGATTACTGGAAATTGCAAGGAGTAAGGAGATAATCTAATTTAAATATAAAATATTAATTGCGTGCACCTCAATCAGAATAAATAAAGGAACGTGCACCTCAATCAAACAAATTTTGTACTGTATTATGGAGCTATACCTAACTGGTTCTCGCTTGAGCAACTTGGACCACAAATTTCATTCTATTAATATTGCATTAAAATACCTAAGTAAAACTCTTTAGGCAACCAGTTGGACACCCATAAGATTCCTTAATTAGGGCAGCATTGATCTTTTTGTTGAGTATGTATTCCCGTCCTTTTTCTTTCTTTTTTTCTTTGCTTTGAAAGCATGGAAATATTATAAGGATGGAGCGGCTATTGTTACACGAGGAGGATATGTGACTTAAGGATTCAATCGTTACAATTTGATTGATGTATTGTGGGATCGTATGGTCCTAAAATAAAGTTGTAAGATTCCCTAATTGACTGTATTTCCGTTTGATTGGCCAATCCGTCCGCTGCTTGATTGCTTTCGTTGTAGTTATGGTTAACCATGCATTGGGTACCTGGCTTATGATATGTTTGATTTCAGAGATCATTCCTGAGATGTACCAAGACGGTCGACATTTGAAGTTAAAAATCGGAGTAGATTTATCGAGTATGTTTCAAATTGATCCTTTGGCCAGCTTCGTTCTTTTGCTGTTCTGGACGCGATGAGCATTGACACATGACTCTGCTTTGAGGGCAGCGGTTATTCCCAGAGGTTGTGCTACAAGTACTAGAGTGTTGGAAAAAGCGTCTGCAGATAAATCTTGTGCCAGCTAATCCACGGTGTCCTCGCATGTTTTGTGTATCATTATGATAGTTGATTTCAGGTTTTACCCAAAAAGTATCTCCAATAATCATAGTGACCACGTGGCTCTGGCATATGCGAAAGCGAAGTTGGAAACCTTCATCAGAGTATAGGTATCCGTCTATAAAAAATAATCACGCATCTAGCGGTAGTACAGTTGTAAAGTTACTGGGTGATGATACCAATGACATGAGTTTGAACTTGTATTTGGAGTTGCACATAGAAGTGTAAAACGTGTTGGCCCGACATAGCCCAGCCCACGAAGACACGTGCTTAGTATGCTGCGCTGGGTTGTGCCTGATATTCAAACGCGTTGTGTTGTGCGATGCTAAAATGTCGTGTTGTGTTGTGTTGTGCCATAAAAATAAATGTGTTGTGTCGTGTTGTGTTGTGTTGTGCTGTGCTAGCACACTTAGTTTATGTTTTCCAAAGTAAATGTTTTTTGGATATTTTAGTTAGTATACGTATTATTATTGAAATAAATTACCATAACGAAAATAAATATCAAAAATTGGCTAAAACGATGATTCTTTGTAAAATATGCATCAAATGTGATGTATTGTGTACGATTTGACGTGCTTTCTAAGTGTGTCATGCTTTGTTGTGTCGCGTGTTGTGCCATTTTGATGTGTCTGTATGTTTTTCTGGCACAACACAACACATTTAGCTAGCGTGATGTGCTTGTGCTGTGTAGGTCAAGTGTTGTGCTCAAATTTTAACGTGGTGTGCGTCATAAACGTGCAAGTCCGGCCCAATTTACACCTCTAGCTACAAATACATACATCTTAATGATTGATTTTTGGAAAAGAGATGGATCAGACTTGGATTCCTACAATATTTTCACTTATTTTAATACACTTATTTTGGTGTCTACAAAACATTTATGCAACAAACTGCGACTCAAAAAGTAAATTTCTTGTTATATTTTCTTTTTTGTTTCTTTGAAGCATTGTGATCTTTTTTTATTTTTGTTCTTTTATTTTTTTTTTGATGATGTATAAATGAATTCTTATTTCTTTCTTCAAAAAAAGAAACGGAAAAATGAATTCTTCTTTCGAGTTTGTTTTAAAAAAAAATTAAGTTGGAATAAAATCAAGTTCACTCGTTAGCTACAATAAAGAATTACAACGAAACCATACGCACAATAGACCACTTTACTTCTTGCTAATGAGTAATAACAACGTTGGTTGTTCATTTTCTGGATTCACACTTATAATCACTTTTTCTGTTTCTTTTCAAGTGGTTTTTATGATTAGTTACCTTGTTTTACTTTGATATGATTAGTTACCTCGTTTTACTTTCACAATGTACATCCATTACCACTTGCCACCCGTAGTTTCCCTTAAAGAAGTATAATATATGCGCACTTTCTTTCGATCTGTTTTTTCAAATGAATCAAACCATGATTCACAATTGAATCTAATTAAAGTTGTTGTCTAGGAGGATGACCTATCTAGAAGCACCCTAATAGTGTGTACTAGCCTACTAGGGCCTAAGGCCTAATGTGATTACGTGAGTGCATGTCAGCCTACGAGCACTCAGCCTTGGAGTTGGTGATCGAGCGGCATCAATCTTCGTAGGGGCCTGGCATCAGGGTTAGTTTTACATTTGGTTTGGATCTAACTAGAAAGTTTCAAACTTTCTTTTTTTCTTTTTCTCTTTTTTTTTGTTTTCGAAAGAAAAGAAACTTGTAACTTATGTTAATTAGAGACTTTTCTGGGTACAAATGCCACATGAAATCATCCATTACAATTACATAAAGGAAAGTTGGGCAGCCAACAACGACAACTTGTTGAATATTTTATTTAGTGTCAGTACTAGTCATATCCGTTTATGTTGGAGAAGATCTTTTAATGGTCAATATCCTGAAATTAGAGTTTTGTTAGCAAAGAGAAAGAAACAATTACTATTAACCAGTTTGATATCATCGTCAAAATTTGTGAAGTGCATACGGAAGATTTAATATTACATATATGCGATTGAAAGGTAAATGCATGCATGATTATGTTTGAATTCCTGGTAACCACTAGAAAATGTTATTTCTGTGTGTTCGGGAGATTATGTTTGTGTTCTTGGTATAACATGAGAGAACGATAAAAAAATAAAGACAACGACGAGCAGACACAGATGGTTTAAGTTTATATGTTTACGCTCACATATTCAAAAGTCAGTTATTGAAGACCACTACCGAACCTGCTAAAATTTTACAGGTTATCAAACTTTTGGGTGAAAACCCTAGCATTAATTATTGCGAATTTTGAACTTGAGTCAATATACTCACTCAACTGCTATTATATTTGTCATAATAGTAATTGTTGGGTCTACAATTTCTATAAAAGGAAACATGTTCCTTTGAAATTCTCAATCTCATTCGCCTATCCCTTTTAAATTATTTACTTATCTCTTTATTCTCATTCATCCACCCCTTCCAGAGAACAAAAATGGCTCCTCCATTCCATAATGCTGAAAATATCGCTATCGTTAATTAGATCGTGGATTACGGTTATAAAGCATGACAACGATAAAGAGTACCATACTATTTTTGACCACGACAATAGCTAAGACATGTACCTTAACATGGATCAAACATCCTCCTTAAGAGTAAATTTAGGACTACCAACTTCCATTTTGAGGAGATTTTATAACAAAATGTTAATTGTGAGATATATATATATATATATTATGGATGTGTGTAACGGCTATATTTTTATAAGAAAAATAGTCATTCCTCAATAACTGTGTCATGTATGTAACATTGTAATTTAAAATATCAAAGTTCGGTTACTTTGCGATCTCACCGAACTTTTAGTCCGTTATCAACAAATATTGCCACCCCACCTAACTTATAGTTCGATTTTCTATTCAATTATTCGTGGTAATCAAACTCTTCTCTGACCCTTCTAATTCCAATTAGTGTTGGACTACAGTTGGACCCAAAAAAACATATAAATGATAAATCAATCTAAAACAAACATAAGAGTGTAATTTTTTTAATTCAGCATAAAGAGGATGAGTTTTTCAATTTGTGGACAACATAGAAAATCAGGCTACAGAGAAGATTTCGGCAAGCTCAAAAAATTTGGTAGCCAATTAAATTTCTACGAGCCAACCGAAAAAAAAGTTTGGTAGTCTCTGTACTTTTAAATGGTATCTCAACTCTTCTCTGTCTCTTCTAGTACCAAGTGGTGTTGTACTTCAGTTAGACCAAAAAAATCTTAGTGTATTTGAAAAGACGAGGGTATCCAAATAAACCACAATCTTAAATTTTTCCACTTATAAGTCCTCTTACCGAAGGTGATTGTCTATGGACTTAGTCGAGACAATACAACAAATCGGTATTTACACTTTGTGTGATCGTCTATGGATACGAGATCGAGACAACATAACAATTAAAGTGTGATTACTTGATAATAGGTTCGGACTTAACCAAACTCTATAGGATTATTATCAAGTAATACGGAAATAACGTTTGTGTAATTTACTTTAAATTATAATAACAACAATTATAATTGCGGAAAACAAAAGTAAAAGACAAAGCAAGATTTTGTTAATGAGAAACCGCAAATGCAGAAAAACCCCGGGACCTAGTCCAGAATTAAATACTCTCAGAATTAAGCCGCTATACCAAATTTAAACCAACTTTGTATAGTTGAGACCAAGCAACTAAACCTATAGTTCACCTAGTTTCTTCAGTATCCCTGCAATTCCGACATTCGATAAGTGCACGCACTGGAACAATTCCTTTGGTTCGGATTCCAAACAGTAAAGAAACAACAAATATGTTTGGTAACAACTCTATTCAATCTCAGTGATATGAGTTAGACAAAGGCTGTTCTGTTTAATTTAATAAACTCCTTTGTCGGGTTTAAATCTATCAACAACTACCGAAGTAGAAGAGTTTATACTTTGCAATCAACCAATATAGAATCCACCAAGACACTATAAAGTGATGCCGATCTAAATAATTAACTAATTGAATCTATCAAAGATAAACCGATTCTAACTGGATCCCAGCCGATCAAGTTTTCTGCACACCAAAGATATGAAACCAATAAGAAATCTTCTTTTTCTTCAAATCTTCTTTGATCTTCAATAAACACTTACACAACATAAACTTGAAACTATTGTGATCAATTACGCACAGAACAAAGTCTGCTAACAATGGATTATCACAAGACGTGTTTAGATGTATGATGAGTGCCAAATATTGTATATATTTATCCCTTTTTGTTGGCATTTAACTCATCTTTTATGCATTAATTCTACATTTTATCCCATATTCTGTATTTTCATTGTTTTCAAGAATAAATATTTTTATTAATTAATTTTGCATTTTTAGGTAATAAATAAAGTTCGGATGAGTCGCGGAGCAAAAAGAGCAGAAAAGTAGTGAAAAGCCGGGAGAAATCACGCAAGGAAGCCGCGAAGAATGGTGCGCACAACCTCATTTTCTACACACAAAAACGCCTCCGTTCTCAGCCATCAGATCAGTTCTCAGAAGCATCCGATGGTCGCTCCTTCATAGAGCATCAAAATCTGAAGTCTCTGCCAAGCACCACAGCGCTGAAATTCCAAGCCTTCAGATTAGATGGTAGTTGAATCCAACGGTTGCTCCCTTGCTGTTCATCGAAGTTTGATATCTCCGCCTTACACTACAGTACCTAACTCCATCAAGTACCGTTCGTTTTGTTGTATCCATTCATCCGACGGTCGCTCCTCGCTTGCCTCCGCATCACCATCTGATTCACCTACCAGCTTCGCATCCAGTGACTCAGATTCGCCAACATCGAAATTTGATATCCCGCCTCACACACTAGCAACCTATACCTATACCCTAAACTCGACCCATTCTTCTCCTCTTTCTTTCTTCTTCTCCCCCACTCCTCTGCAGAAACCACCGTACACCACCACCTTCTCCACCTCTGTCACCACCTGCTCTACCACCTCACCTCTGCAGCGCCATCACTTCTTCACCATCATCACCCGACACCACACCATACCCCTAGCCGAGCTGCTTTAACTCCTCTCACCAACTGACCTAGGTGAGGGTTGATAAAACACCTCGAATTAGGGAGAAATTGACGCAATTGGAGGCAGAGAAGGACCGAGAGGGAAGAAAAGAGGCATGGGTCACCACCAATTCAGCGAATTTGGTGAGCAATTTCGGAATTGAAAAATACCTAATTTCTAATTTTAGGGTTTGAAAAATTTGGGTAATTGTATGCTATAAATAGAGAGTGTGTAGAGCAATTTGAGGGTGTTCTTGGGCTAGCCGAGATTCCCCCAAAATTGGGTTAGTTTAGGTTTAATTTCAGTTCTTGAATTTCAATTAGATTTCAATTTAGGGTTTCAATTTTAATTCCCTGTTATGTTTCAATTCTAATTTCACTGCATATGTTAAAATTGTTATTTTCCTGTTAATGTGCATGTTAATTTCATGTTTTAAATTCCTGTTACATGTGTCCTGTTAACATGTGTTGTTCTTGTTTATGTGTTAGAGTCATTGTTAATGTCCTGTTAGTGCCATGTAATGTTTAGTGTTAAGTTTGTGATACATGTGAAGTGATGGAATGCTAGGCTAGAAGCCTTAGAAGCACTGAACTGATTGTGCAATGGAAGAAATCAGTGCTTATAGCAAGCTGATTATCTTGCCATTCCTTTTGTATGCTTAGGATGCAATGTGCTGATTGTGCAATGGAAGAAATCAGTGCTCATAGCAAGCTGATTATCTTGCCATTCCTTTTGTATGCTTAGGATGCAATGTGCTGATTGTGCAATGGAAGAAATCAGTGCTCATAGCAAGCTGATTATCTTGCCATTCCATTTTTGTTTGCCTGTATTCTTGCCTTAGCCTTGCTCTGTTAGTTTCACTATCATCCTTGCCCTTGGCCTTAGGACTTGGTTCACTTGCTTTGTTCTTTGTTTTTGCCCTGTGTTGCCCTATGTTGCTTCCATGTTTATTTTGTTTGCTATTTTCTTTATTTCATTGCCTTGTTTTGCCCTGTTGATTGCATCTCTTTTTTCTCTGTTGCTGCTGCTGTTGGTGTTTTCTCTGCCAACCTGCTGCTGCTTTCTCTTCTTTGCCTTGTGTTGCTGCCACTCCACTTCCCTTGCAGCTGTCTGCTACACTGCTGATGCAGCTGCTGTTGCTGTTACTTTTGCCCTGCATTGCTTCCCTTGGCTTGCCCTGCTGCATTGCACTGCTGCATTGCATTGTTTCCTTCCCCTGCTGCTACTACATGCACTGCTTGTGCAGCTGCTGTGCAGCACTTGTGCTGCTGCTGCTTCCTCCCCAAAGCTCACAGTTCATTCTTAGGAATAAGGCTAAAGCCAACTGAGCCCAAAGCTCACTTCAAAAGCTGAGCCCAATTCAGTCCAAAAACCAAAGGTTTAAAGCCCAAGGCCCAGTGCAATTCCAAAGGTACAAAGCCCAAGGTTTAGTTCATTAAGGCCCAGAAATAGGCTCAGAACAAGAAAAGGCCCAGTTCAGCCCAAGCCTAAGTTTAAGGCCAAAGCCTAGTGTACTGATAGGCTAAAGCCAAAGCCAACTTCAACCAAAGCCCATTTACACTTCAAAGGCTAACTGAGCCCAAGCTCAGTTCATTTTATTATTATCAAACCCATTAGTACTCAAAGCCCAATTTAAGCCAAAAGGCTTCATAGCCCAATAGCAACTAGAACCCAAAATAGTTAGAACACTACAAAACACACCCGATCTCTGTGGATCGACCCGTACTTGCACGAGCTACAACTGACGACCGTGCACTTGCGGTATTACTGTAGGCCCCCGTTTTTATTGCGCTTAATTTTATACATATCTCCGGGCCCACCAAGTTTTTGGCCGGGGATAATTTTTAGGACCTTTTTAAAGCCTGCCAAGTTTTTGGCGCCGCTGCCGGGGATTGGTGCTGTGTTTTTCTTGTGTTTTTCTTTAGCTATTTTGTATTTCATTTCATAGCATTTGCATCTGCATCTGCTTCACTTCATTTGCTGTTGGACCTGCTGTTCTGAACCTGTTTTTCCTCTGTTGGGACGCCACCAAGGAAAAGAACCAAAACCCAACTGGGTTTTTGCAACAATATCAGAGCAGCTGGGCTGTGCTAAAAAGGTAAGCCTAAACCCATTCCATTGAGAGAACCCAACCTGTGGGCTTCCAAATTTCTTTAATTGTGGGCTTGTAATAATTAACCCAATTTTTTGGGCTTTTTATTTTTCTATTTTGGGTTTGTAATAATTTATTTGTGGGCTTGTTGTTTAATTTGTGGGCTTGTATTTATTTTGTGTGGGCTTGTTTAAATTATTCCATTGGACTTGTATTTTGTATTCTGGGTTTAAACCCAGCTGAGCTTATAACTGATTGTGGACTTGTATTCCACTCAAAAGTGGACCTCGAAACCAAAGTTTTAAAACAAACGTCGGGCCTTAACCAACTGGGCCAAATTCAACTTTCAAAATTAAAACTTAGTGTTTCGTGGGCCGCAGCCTTCCTTCCATTCCATTAGAGGACAAACAGTGGGCTTGCTCCCATTCAAAAAAAAAAAAAAACCAAATTTTATTTTCTTTTTCTAAAAAAAAAAAAAAAAAAAAATCTTTTGCTCCCAATTTTAAAACCAAATTTCCACTTTGCTCCCATTTTTTAAACCAAATTTTCTTTTTCAAATGTCTCCCACCAAAACCAAATTTTTCCCAAAAATCCAAACCCATTAAAACCAAATAGTGGGCTTTGTGTCTTTTCAAAATGGGCCAACCTCGTTCTCTCCATGAATACATGTATCCGTAAATAAAAATTCCATTATCATGTATTGTATTACCTCAAACCAATAACCCTTCTAAAATAAATGCAAGCATGATACAAATACTTCCTATATTTCGAGGGTTCGATTTTGAGAACCCCTATACTCATGTAAGAGAGTTTGAGCAAATTTGTCGGACTATGCAACCTGATCACATGTCCGAAGACTCTCTGAGATTGCATTTGTTTACATTTTCTTTAAAGGAAAGGGCCAAAACATGGTTTTACGGTTTGAGACCACAATCAATCACCACTTGGGAACAACTCACTAATCAATTTTTCCAAAAATTCTTTCCACATCATAGGACCATCGCTATTCGTCAAAATATCAATTGTTTTGTCCAATTGGATGAGGAAACTGTTTTTCACTATTTTGAACGTTTTAAAGATTTGTTGAGTGAATGTCCGCACCATAGAATTGAGAAGTGGAGACTTGTCGTCATCCTCTATGAGGGACTAGACTTTAAATCTCGAACCATGGTTGAGTCTATGTGTAATGGTGAGTTTATTGATAAATCTGTGGATGATGCATGGAATTTTTTAGCCGAGATTGTAGAGAAAACCCATCAATGGGAATCCGTTAGGGAAACAGGAACAACACCACATGATATGAGTCACCCCCATGAATTAGAGTTTTATTCTTGTAATAGCTCCGACCTTAGGATTGAAAATTATCCTAGATTGCAAAATTCCTATCATGATGATGATGATGATTATGATGTTATGTTATGTTAGAAGAACATGTCTATACTGAAAATGTTATGGAACCTTTGGGTTCAAATACATTAGGCTTCTCTGCCCCGACCTTAATGCATGATATTTCTTCTAGTATTCCATGTGATGTTTCCCCTGATGTGCCGATACACGAGAATAAATCTGTTGATGATGTTGATAATTCTGATTGTAATCTTGCCCATTTGATTGATGATTGTGAGCATGATGTGACATGTGTAGATGAGTTAGAAGATTTTGATTTGATTGATAATGATATGCCTATTCTTCTACCTAAGTCACAATCTGATGGCCTTCCACCCAACCTAGATTTGGTTTGTAACAAAAATTTTAAACCAACTTTTCTGAAAATTCCTAATCTAGGATTGGAACTGTGTGCCTCCCAAGTCCTCTTGGACTATTTTGCTTCAAAATATAACACTTTTAAAGAGCCACAGTTGGAAATTGCATGTTTGCCCATCCCGAAAACAGTCCATTATGAGTTAGACCTTTTGAATCCTGAACCCTTAAAATTAAAAGATTTTGTGCTTAAAAGTAAACCTGTTGAAAAATTTTGGTTTAGGGGTGATTCATTCGGTTTTTCACTCTCATCCCCATTTAAGTCCAATTTTAGTGTTTTGAAACTTTCATTGTCTCTACACTTTTTCTTTTGGGTTGATCCTCAACTCTTTAGATTGTTAGTGTATGGTGAATTTTTTTGTATATAATCCAGTAGATAAAATTTTTTAAAAAAACCCTTTTGTTCCTTTTGTATATATTTTACTAATCCAATATGATCTCGGCTGAAATATGTTGGATTTTTTGCCTTGAATAACGGAGTTTTAATTCTGCTTTCGCCGAAATCGGGTATTCTCTCTCCTTTTACTCTACTCAGCATGTCCTTTCCATATGTTGCATTTTAATTCTTTCCATATTTTGAAACATTGAGGACAATGTTTAGTTTAGGTTTGGGGGTATAGAGTAGATGCCACGATAATATGCTATAATTGAAAACGAACTCCTTCTTCTTTTTGAAAAAATTGAAAAATTCCAAAAAAAAATTAAAAAATCAAAATTCAAAAAAAAATTAAAAAATTGAAAAAAAAAAAAATCATAAAAATGGAGCTCATTTACCTTGAAATGTTGACTCTTGTGCAAATATGTATTTTTATTAGGAGTCTTAGTCTAGATATTTAGGCACCCTGATTCTAGCACAATTCACATAGTGATAAGAAATTTGCACGCGCACGATCTACCAATACATGTATGGCCTCGATCTTCAAGGTGTTTGATAGGAAGTTACGATTGCCAATCACTTTAGAATACTGAACGAAACTTGACTAGCTTGTTCTTTGGTTGGTTGGGATAGAAGGTGGAGGTTACATTAAGAAAGACAACCATCGAATTTAACTGGGTGCATCAAAAAGGGCTACCTCTTGCAAAGTGTCATGTAATCTTTTGTTTCCTTTTGTATATGTATCAAAAGTGTTTCCTTGTAAAAAAAAAAATATATATATATCAGAAAAATACCAAAAAAATCAAGTATTTATCAATTCCATCCTCTCTTGTTCCAAAAATAAAAAAGAGTAGTCAATGTAAATAAGAGTCATGTAAATAGTCATCTTTTGTTGTTTCATTGTAATAAGCAAGGAGGGTGTATGCCATTGATGTACAACGCGAGTAATTGTGAAATACCTCCAACTCATTCACAATTCTCGTAAAGTCCGGACAGCTAGCTAGATTTCGACCTCAGTTCTTAGCCTGAGAAACTATCTCTTGGTGATTAGTAGTCATAACTTCAGATCTTTCTTTACACATGTGTAGATACACTTTACACTCTTATCACATGTCTTTATTTTTATCAGTGCTAGGATTGTGCCTTCGATAGCTAGATTGACATCTCCATTTTGCTGTGAGCTTAACTGTTTTGCACATGTCACATTTGATGGAATCTGAGCTTATATTTTGACCTAGAACTTTGTAGGTACGTTCTAAGAAACCTTCACGAGACTTCAACTCGTCCACTAGGGACACTTAGTGGTTTAAAAGGCTTAGTGCATACGCTAAATGCATTCGAGAGACCAGCGACAGTGGTATAGTTAGGATTTCCTTAGTTTTGTTTTACTTGAGGACAAGTAAAATTCAGGTTTGGGGGTATTTGATGAGTGCCAAATATTGTATATATTTATCCCTTTTTGTTGGCATTTAACTCATCTTTTATGCATTAATTCTACATTTTATCCCATATTCTGTATTTTCATTGTTTTCAAGAATAAATATTTTTATTAATTAATTTTGCATTTTTAGGTAATAAATAAAGTTCGGATGAGTCGCGGAGCAAAAAGAGCAGAAAAGTAGTGAAAAGCCGGGAGAAATCACGCAAGGAAGCCGCGAAGAATGGTGCGCACAACCTCATTTTCTACACACAAAAACGCCTCCGTTCTCAGCCATCAGATCAGTTCTCAGAAGCATCCGATGGTCGCTCCTTCATAGAGCATCAAAATCTGAAGTCTCTGCCAAGCACCACAGCGCTGAAATTCCAAGCCTTCAGATTAGATGGTAGTTGAATCCAACGGTTGCTCCCTTGCTGTTCATCGAAGTTTGATATCTCCGCCTTACACTACAGTACCTAACTCCATCAAGTACCGTTCGTTTCGTTGTATCCATTCATCCGACGGTCGCTCCTCGCTTGCCTCCGCATCACATCCTCGATTCACCTACCAGCTTCGCATCCAGTGACTCAGATTCGCCAACATCGAAATTTGATATCCCGCCTCACACACACATACACCTATACTATACCCTAAACTCGACCCATTCTTCTCCTCTTTCTTTCTTCTTCTCCCCCACTCCTCTGCAGAAACCACCGTACACCACCACCTTCTCACCTCTGTCACCACCTGCTCTACCACCTCACCTCTGCAGCGCCATCACTTCTTCACCATCATCACCCGACACCACACCATCCCCCTAGCCGAGCTGCTTTAACTCCTCTCACCAACTGACCTAGGTGAGGGTTGATAAAACACCTCGAATTAGGGAGAAATTGACGCAATTGGAGGCAGAGAAGGACCGAGAGGGAAGAAAAGAGGCATGGGTCACCACCAATTCAGCGAATTTGGTGAGCAATTTCGGAATTGAAAAATACCTAATTTCTAATTTTAGGGTTTGAAAAATTTGGGTAATTGTATGCTATAAATAGAGAGTGTGTAGAGCAATTTGAGGGTGTTCTTGGGCTAGCCGAGATTCCCCCAAAATTGGGTTAGTTTAGGTTTAATTTCAGTTCTTGAATTTCAATTAGATTTCAATTTAGGGTTTCAATTTTAATTCCCTGTTATGTTTCAATTCTAATTTCACTGCATATGTTAAAATTGTTATTTTCCTGTTAATGTGCATGTTAATTTCATGTTTTAAATTCCTGTTACATGTGTCCTGTTAACATGTGTTGTTCTTGTTTATGTGTTAGAGTCATTGTTAATGTCCTGTTAGTGCCATGTAATGTTTAGTGTTAAGTTTGTGATACATGTGAAGTGATGGAATGCTAGGCTAGAAGCCTTAGAAGCACTGAACTGATTGTGCAATGGAAGAAATCAGTGCTTATAGCAAGCTGATTATCTTGCCATTCCTTTTGTATGCTTAGGATGCAATGTGCTGATTGTGCAATGGAAGAAATCAGTGCTCATAGCAAGCTGATTATCTTGCCATTCCTTTTGTATGCTTAGGATGCAATGTGCTGATTGTGCAATGGAAGAAATCAGTGCTCATAGCAAGCTGATTATCTTGCCATTCCATTTTTGTTTGCCTGTATTCTTGCCTTAGCCTTGCTCTGTTAGTTTCACTATCATCCTTGCCCTTGGCCTTAGGCCTTGGTTCACTTGCTTTGTTCTTTGTTTTTGCCCTGTGTTGCCCTATGTTGCTTCCATGTTTATTTTGTTGCTATTTTCTTTATTTCATTGCCTTGTTTTGCCCTGTTGATTGCATCTCTTTTTTCTCTGTTGCTGCTGTTGGTGTTTTCTCTGCCAACCTGCTGCTGCTTTCTCTTCTTTGCCTTGTGTTGCTGCCACTCCACTTCCCTTGCAGCTGTCTGCTACACTGCTGCTGCAGCTGCTGTTGCTGTTACTTTTGCCCTGCATTGCTTCCCTTGGCTTGCCCTGCTGCATTGCACTGCTGCATTGCATTGTTTCCTTCCCCTGCTGCTACTACATGCACTGCTTGTGCAGCTGCTGTGCAGCACTTGTGCTGCTGCTGCTTCCTCCCCAAAGCTCACAGTTCATTCTTAGGAATAAGGCTAAAGCCAACTGAGCCCAAAGCTCACTTCAAAAGCTGAGCCCAATTCAGTCCAAAAACCAAAGGTTTAAAGCCCAAGGCCCAGTGCAATTCCAAAGGTACAAAGCCCAAGGTTTAGTTCATTAAGGCCCAGAAATAGGCTCAGAACAAGAAAAGGCCCAGTTCAGCCCAAGCCTAAGTTTAAGGCCAAAGCCTAGTGTACTGATAGGCTAAAGCCAAAGCCAACTTCAACCAAAGCCCATTTACACTTCAAAGGCTAACTGAGCCCAAGCTCAGTTCATTTTATTATTATCAAACCCATTAGTACTCAAAGCCCAATTTAAGCCAAAAGGCTTCATAGCCCAATAGCAACTAGAACCCAAAATAGTTAGAACACTACAAACACACCCGATCTCTGTGGATCGACCCGTACTTGCACGAGCTACAACTGACGACCGTGCACTTGCGGTATTACTGTAGGCCCCCGTTTTTATTGCGCTTAATTTTATACATATCTCCGGGCCCACCAAGTTTTTGGCCGGGGATAATTTTTAGGACCTTTTAAAGCCTGCCAAGTTTTTGGCGCCGCTGCCGGGGATTGGTGCTGTGTTTTTCTTGTGTTTTTCTTTAGCTATTTTGTATTTCATTTCATAGCATTTGCATCTGCATCTGCTTCACTTCATTTGTTGGACCTGCTGTTCTGAACCTGTTTTTCCTCTGCTGGGACGCCACCAAGGAAAAGACCAAAACCCAACTGGGTTTTTGCAACAATATCAGAGCAGCTGGGCTGTGCTAAAAAGGTAAGCCTAAACCCATTCCATTGAGAGAACCCAACCTGTGGGCTTCCAAATTTCTTTAATTGTGGGCTTGTAATAATTAACCCAATTTTTTGGGCTTTTTATTTTTCTATTTTGGGTTTGTAATAATTTATTTGTGGGCTTGTTGTTTAATTTGTGGGCTTGTATTTATTTTGTGTGGGCTTGTTTAAATTCTTCCATTGGACTTGTATTTTGTATTCTGGGTTTAAACCCAGCTGAGCTTATAACTGATTGTGGACTTGTATTCCACTCAAAGTGGACCTCGAAACCAAAGTTTTAAAACAAACGTCGGGCCTTAACCAACTGGGCCAAATTCAACTTTCAAAATTAAAACTTAGTGTTTCGTGGGCCGCAGCCTTCCTTCCATTCCATTAGAGGAAAACAGTGGGCTTGCTCCCATTCAAAAAAAAAAAACCAAATTTTATTTTCTTTTTCTAAAAAAAAAAAAATCTTTTGCTCCCAATTTTAAAACCAAATTTCCACTTTGCTCCCATTTTTTAAACCAAATTTTCTTTTCAAATGTCTCCCACCAAAACCAAATTTTTCCCAAAAATCCAAACCCATTAAAACCAAATAGTGGGCTTTGTGTCTTTCAAAATGGGCCAACCTCGTGCTCTCCATGAATACATGTATCCGTCAATAAAATTCCATTATCATGTATTGTATTACCTCAAACCAATAACCCTTTTAAAATAAATGCAAGCATGATACAAATACTTCCTATATTTCGAGGGTTCGATTCTGAGAACCCCTATACTCATGTAAGAGAGTTTGAGCAAATTTGTCGGACTATGCAACCTGATCACATGTCCGAAGACTCTCTGATTGCATTTGTTTACATTTTCTTTAAAGGAAAGGGCCAAAACATGGTTTTACGGTTTGAGACCACAATCAATCACCACTTGGGAACAACTCACTAATCAATTTTTCCAAAAATTCTTTCCACATCATAGGACCATCGCTATTCGTCAAAATATCAATTGTTTTGTCCAATTGGATGAGGAAACTGTTTTTCACTATTTTGAACGTTTTAATGATTTGTTGAGTGAATGTCCGCACCATGGAATTGAGAAGTGGAGACTTGTCGTCATCCTCTATGAGGGACTAGACTTTAAATCTCGAACCATGGTTGAGTCTATGTGTAATGGTGAGTTTATTGATAAATCTGTGGATGATGCATGGAATTTTTTAGCCGAGATTGCAGAGAAAACCCATCAATGGGAATCCGTTAGGGAAACAGGAACAACACCACATGATATGAGTCACCCCATGAATTAGAGTTTTATTCTTGTAATAGCTCCGACCTTAGGATTGAAAATTATCCTAGATTGCAAAATTCCTATCATGATGATGATGATGATTATGATGTTATGTTAGAAGAACATGTCTATACTGAAAATGTTATGGAACCTTTGGGTTCAAATACATTAGGCTTCTCTGCCCCGACCTTAATGCATGATATTTCTTCTAGTATTCCATGTGATGTTTCCCCTGATGTGCCGATACACGAGAATAAATCTGTTGATGATGTTGATAATTCTGATTGTAATCTTGCCAATTTGATTGATGATTGTGAGCATGATGTGACATGTGTAGATGAGTTAGAAGATTTTGATTTGATTGATAATGATATGCCTATTCTTCTACCTAAGTCACAATCTGATGGCCTTCCACCCAACCTAGATTTGGTTTGTAACAAAATTTTAAACCAACTTTTCTGAAAATTCCTAATCTAGGATTGGAACTGTGTGCCTCCCAAGTCCTCTTGGACTATTTTGCTTCAAAATATAACACTTTTAAAGAGCCACAGTTGGAAATTGCATGTTTGCCCATCCCGAAAACAGTCCATTATGAGTTAGACCTTTTGAATCCTGAACCCTTAAAATTAAAAGATTTTGTGCTTAAAAGTAAACCTGTTGAAAAATTTTGGTTTAGGGGTGATTCATTCGGTTTTTCACTCTCATCCCATTTAAGTCCAATTTTAGTGTTTTGAAACTTTCATTGTCTCTACACTTTTTCTTTTGGGTTGATCCTCAACTCTTTAGATTGTTAGTGTATGGTGAATTTTTTGTATATAATCCAGTAGATAAAATTTTTAAAAAACCCTTTTGTTCCTTTTGTATATATTTTACTAATCCAATATGATCTCGGCTGAAATATGTTGGATTTTTGCCTTGAATAACGGAGTTTTAATTCTGCTTTCGCCGAAATCGGGTATTCTCTCTCCTTTTACTCTACTCAGCATGTCCCTTTCCATATGTTGCATTTTAATTCTTTCCATATTTTGAAACATTGAGGACAATGTTTAGTTTAGGTTTGGGGGTATAGAGTAGATGCCACGATAATATGCTATAATTGAAAACGAACTCCTTCTTCTTTTTGAAAAAATTGAAAAATTCCAAAAAAAAATTAAAAATCAAAATTCAAAAAAAATTAAAAAATTGAAAAAAAAAATCATAAAAATGGAGCTCATTTACCTTGAAATGTTGACTCTTGTGCAAATATGTATTTTTAGGAGTCTTAGTCTAGATATTTAGGCACCCTGATTCTAGCACAATTCACATAGTGATAAGAATTTGCACGCGCACGATCTACCAATACATGTATGGCCTCGATCTTCAAGGTGTTTGATAGGAAGTTACGATTGCCAATCACTTTAGAATACTGAACGAAACTTGACTAGCTTGTTCTTTGGTTGGTTGGGATAGAAGGTGGAGGTTACATTAAGAAAGACAACCATCGAATTTAACTGGGTGCATCAAAAAGGGCTACCTCTTGCAAAGTGTCATGTAATCTTTTGTTTCCTTTTTATGTATCTAAAAGTGTTTCCTTGTAAAAAAAAATATATATATATCAGAAAAACCAAAAAAATCAAGTATTTATCAATTCCATCCTCTCTTGTTCCAAAAATAAAAAGAGAGTAGTCAATGTAAATAAGAGTCATGTAAATAGTCATCTTTTGTTGTTTCATTGTAATAAGCAAGGAGGGTGTATGCCATTGATGTACAACGCGAGTAATTGTGAAATACCTCCAACTCATTCACAATTCTCGTAAAGTCCGGACAGCTAGCTAGATTTCGACCTCAGTTCTTAGCCTGAGAAACTATCTCTTGGTGATTAGTAGTCATAACTTCAGATCTTTCTTTACACATGTGTAGATACACTTTACACTCTTATCACATGTCTTTATTTGTTATCAGTGCTAGGATTGTGCCTTCGATAGCTAGATTGACATCTCCATTTTGCTGTGAGCTTAACTGTTTTGCACATGTCACATTTGATGGAATCTGAGCTTATATTTTGACCTAGAACTTTGTAGGTACGTTCTAAGCAAACCTTCACGAGACTTCAACTCGTCCACTAGGGACACTTAGTGGTTTAAAAGGCTTAGTGCATACGCTAAATGCATTCGAGAGACCAGCGACAGTGGTATAGTTAGGATTTCCTTAGTTTTGTTTTACTTGAGGACAAGTAAAATTCAGGTTTGGGGGTATTTGATGAGTGCCAAATATTGTATATATTTATCCCTTTTTGTTGGCATTTAACTCATCTTTTATGCATTAATTCTACATTTTATCCCATATTCTGTATTTTCATTGTTTTCAAGAATAAATATTTTTATTAATTAATTTTGCATTTTTAGGTAATAAATAAAGTTCGGATGAGTCGCGGAGCAAAAAGAGCAGAAAAGTAGTGAAAAGCCGGGAGAAATCACGCAAGGAAGCCGCGAAGAATGGTGCGCACAACCTCATTTTCTACACACAAAACGCCTCCGTTCTCAGCCATCAGATCAGTTCTCAGAAGCATCCGATGGTCGCTCCTTCATAGAGCATCAAAATCTGAAGTCTCTGCCAAGCACCACAGCGCTGAAATTCCAAGCCTTCAGATTAGATGGTAGTTGAATCCAACGGTTGCTCCCTTGCTGTTCATCGAAGTTTGATATCTCCGCCTTACACTACAGTACCTAACCCATCAAGTACCGTTCGTTTCGTTGTATCCATTCATCCGACGGTCGCTCCTCGCTTGCCTCCGCATCACCATCCGATTCACCTACCAGCTTCGCATCCAGTGACTCAGATTCGCCAACATCGAAATTTGATATCCCGCCACACACTAGCAACCTATACCTATACCCTAAACTCGACCCATTCTTCTCCTCTTTCTTTCTTCTTCTCCCCCACTCCTCGCAGAAACCACCGTACACCACCACCTTCCACCTCTGTCACCACCTGCTCTACCACCTCACCTCTGCAGCGCCATCACTTCTTCACCATCATCACCCGACACCACACCATCCCCTAGCCGAGCTGCTTTAACTCCTCTCACCAACTGACCTAGGTGAGGGTTGATAAAACACCTCGAATTAGGGAGAAATTGACGCAATTGGAGGCAGAGAAGGACCGAGAGGGAAGAAAAGAGGCATGGGTCACCACCAATTCAGCGAATTTGGTGAGCAATTTCGGAATTGAAAAATACCTAATTTCTAATTTTAGGGTTTGAAAAATTTGGGTAATTGTATGCTATAAATAGAGAGTGTGTAGAGCAATTTGAGGGTGTTCTTGGGCTAGCCGAGATTCCCCCAAAATTGGGTTAGTTTAGGTTTAATTTCAGTTCTTGAATTTCAATTAGATTTCAATTTAGGGTTTCAATTTTAATTCCCTGTTATGTTTCAATTCTAATTTCACTGCATATGTTAAAATTGTTATTTTCCTGTTAATGTGCATGTTAATTTCATGTTTTAAATTCCTGTTACATGTGTCCTGTTAACATGTGTTGTTCTTGTTTATGTGTTAGAGTCATTGTTAATGTCCTGTTAGTGCCATGTAATGTTAGTGTTAAGTTTGTGATACATGTGAAGTGATGGAATGCTAGGCTAGAAGCCTTAGAAGCACTGAACTGATTGTGCAATGGAAGAAATCAGTGCTTATAGCAAGCTGATTATCTTGCCATTCCTTTTGTATGCTTAGGATGCAATGTGCTGATTGTGCAATGGAAGAAATCAGTGCTCATAGCAAGCTGATTATCTTGCCATTCCTTTTGTATGCTTAGGATGCAATGTGCTGATTGTGCAATGGAAGAAATCAGTGCTCATAGCAAGCTGATTATCTTGCCATTCCATTTTTGTTTGCCTGTATTCTTGCCTTAGCCTTGCTCTGTTAGTTTCACTATCATCCTTGCCCTTGGCCTTAGGCCTTGGTTCACTTGCTTTGTTCTTTGTTTTTGCCCTGTGTTGCCCTATGTTGCTTCCATGTTTATTTTGTTGCTATTTTCTTTATTTCATTGCCTTGTTTTGCCCTGTTGATTGCATCTCTTTTTTCTCTGTTGCTGCTGCTGTTGGTGTTTTTCTCTGCCAACCTGCTGCTGCTTTCTCTTCTTTGCCTTGTGTTGCTTGCCACTCCACTTCCCTTGCAGCTGTCTGCTACACTGCTGCTGCAGCTGCTGTTGCTGTTACTTTTGCCCTGCATTGCTTCCCTTGGCTTGCCCTGCTGCACTGCACTGCACTGCTGCATTGCATTGTTTCCTTCCCCTGCTGCTACTACATGCACTGCTTGTGCAGCTGCTGTGCAGCACTTGTGCTGCTGCTGCTTCCTCCCCAAAGCTCACAGTTCATTCTTAGGAATAAGGCTAAAGCCAACTGAGCCCAAAGCTCACTTCAAAAGCTGAGCCCAATTCAGTCCAAAAACCAAAGGTTTAAAGCCCAAGGCCCAGTGCAATTCCAAAGGTACAAAGCCCAAGGTTTAGTTCATTAAGGCCCAGAAATAGGCTCAGAACAAGAAAAGGCCCAGTTCAGCCCAAGCCTAAGTTTAAGGCCAAAGCCTAGTGTACTGATAGGCTAAAGCCAAAGCCAACTTCAACCAAAGCCCATTTACACTTCAAAGGCTAACTGAGCCCAAGCTCAGTTCATTTTATTATTATCAAACCCATTAGTACTCAAAGCCCAATTTAAGCCAAAGGCTTCATAGCCCAATAGCAACTAGAACCCAAAATAGTTAGAACACTACAAAACACACCCGATCTCTGTGGATCGACCCGTACTTGCACGAGCTACAACTGATGACCGTGCACTTGCGGTATTACTGTAGGCCCCCGTTTTTATTGCGCTTAATTTTATACATATCTCCGGGCCCACCAAGTTTTTGGCCGGGGATAATTTTTAGGACCTTTTCAAAGCCTGCCAAGTTTTTGGCGCCGCTGCCGGGGATTGGTGCTGTTTTTCTTGTGTTTTTCTTTAGCTATTTTGTATTTCATTTCATAGCATTTGCATCTGCATCTGCTTCACTTCATTTGCTGTTGGACCTGCTGTTCTGAACCTGTTTTTCCTCTGCTGGGACGCCACCAAGGAAAAGAACCAAAACCCAACTGGGTTTTTGCAACAATATCAGAGCAGCTGGGCTGTGCTAAAAAGGTAAGCCTAAACCCATTCCATTGAGAGAACCCAACCTGTGGGCTTCCAAATTTCTTTAATTGTGGGCTTGTAATAATTAACCCAATTTTTTGGGCTTTTTATTTTTCTATTTTGGGTTTGTAATAATTTATTTGTGGGCTTGTTGTTTAATTTGTGGGCTTGTATTTATTTTGTGTGGGCTTGTTTAAATTCTTCCATTGTACTTGTATTTTGTATTCTGGGTTTAAACCCAGCTGAGCTTATAACTGATTGTGGACTTGTATTCCACTCAAAAGTGGACCTCGAAACCAAAGTTTTAAAACAAACGTCGGGCCTTAACCAACTGGGCCAAATTCAACTTTCAAAATTAAAACTTAGTGTTTCGTGGGCCGCAGCCTTCCTTCCATTCCATTAGAGGACAAACAGTGGGCTTGCTCCCATTCAAAAAAAAAAAAACCAAATTTTATTTTCTTTTTCTAAAAAAAAAAAAAATCTTTTGCTCCCAATTTTAAAACCAAATTTCCACTTTGCTCCCATTTTTTAAACCAAATTTTCTTTTTCAAATGTCTCCCACCAAAACCAAATTTTTCCCAAAAATCCAAACCCATTAAAACCAAATAGTGGGCTTTGTGTCTTTTCAAAATGGGCCAACCTCGTGCTCTCCATGAATACATGTATCCGTCAATAAAAATTCCATTATCATGTATTGTATTACCTCAAACCAATAACCCTTTTAAAATAAATGCAAGCATGATACAAATACTTCCTATATTTCGAGGGTTCGATTCTGAGAACCCCTATACTCATGTAAGAGAGTTTGAGCAAATTTGTCGGACTATGCAACCTGATCACATGTCCGAAGACTCTCTGAGATTGCATTTGTTTACATTTTCTTTAAAGGAAAGGGCCAAAACATGGTTTTACGGTTTGAGACCACAATCAATCACCACTTGGGAACAACTCACTAATCAATTTTTCCAAAAATTCTTTCCACATCATAGGACCATCGCTATTCGTCAAAATATCAATTGTTTTGTCCAATTGGATGAGGAAACTGTTTTTCACTATTTTGAACGTTTTAATGATTTGTTGAGTGAATGTCCGCACCATGGAATTGAGAAGTGGAGACTTGTCGTCATCCTCTATGAGGGACTAGACTTTAAATCTCGAACCATGGTTGAGGTTTATGTGTAATGGTGAGTTTATTGATAAATCTGTGGATGATGCATGGAATTTTTTAGCCGAGATTGCAGAGAAAACCCATCAATGGGAATCCGTTAGGGAAAACAGGAACAACACATGATATGAGTCACCTCCATGAATTAGAGTTTTATTCTTGTAATAGCTCCGACCTTAGGATTGAAAATTATCCTAGATTGCAAAATTCCTATCATGATGATGATGATGATTATGATGTTATGTTAGAAGAACATGTCTATACTGAAAATGTTATGGAACCTTTGGGTTCAAATACATTAGGCTTCTCTGCCCCGACCTTAATGCATGATATTTCTTCTAGTATTCCATGTGATGTTTCCCCTGATGTGCCGATACACGAGAATAAATCTGTTGATGATGTTGATAATTCTGATTGTAATCTTGCCAATTTGATTGATGATTGTGAGCATGATGTGACATGTGTAGATGAGTTAGAAGATTTTGATTTGATTGATAATGATATGCCTATTCTTCTACCTAAGTCACAATCTGATGGCCTTCCACCCAACCTAGATTTGGTTGTAACAAAAATTTTAAACCAATTTTCTGAAAATTCCTAATCTAGGATTGGAACTGTGTGCTCCCAAGTCCTCTTGGACTATTTTGCTTCAAAATATAACACTTTTAAAGAGCCACAGTTGGAAATTGCATGTTTGCCCATCCCGAAAAACAGTCCATTATGAGTTAGACCTTTTGAATCCTGAACCCTTAAAATTAAAAGATTTTGTGCTTAAAAGTAAACCTGTTGAAAAATTTTGGTTTAGGGGTGATTCATTCGGTTTTTCACTCTCATCCCCATTTAAGTCTAATTTTTGTTTTGAAACTTTCATTGTCTCTACACTTTTCTTTTGGGTTGATCCTCAACTCTTTAGATTGTTAGTGTATGGTAAATTTTTTGTATATAATCCAGTAGATAAAATTTTTAAAAAAACCCTTTTGTTCCTTTTGTATATATTTTACTAATCCAATATGATCTCGGCTGAAATATGTTGGATTTTTGCCTTGAATAACGGAGTTTTAATTCTGCTTTCGCCGAAATCGGGTATTCTCTCTCCTTTTACTCTACTCAGCATGTCCCTTTCCATATGTTGCATTTTAATTCTTTCCATATTTTGAAACATTGAGGACAATGTTTAGTTTAGGTTTGGGGGTATAGAGTAGATGCCACGAATATGCATAATTGAAAACGAACTCCTTCTTCTTTTGAAAAAATTGAAAAATTCCAAAAAAAATTAAAAAATCAAAATTCAAAAAAAATTAAAAAATTGAAAAAAAATCATAAAAATGGAGCTCATTTACCTTGAAATGTTGACTCTTGTGCAAATATGTATTTTTATTAGGAGTCTTAGTCTAGATATTTAGGCACCCTGATTCTAGCACAATTCACATAGTGATAAGAAATTTGCACGCGCACGATCTACCAATACATGTATGGCCTCGATCTTCAAGGTGTTTGATAGGAAGTTACGATTGCCAATCACTTTAGAATACTGAACGAAACTTGACTAGCTTGTTCTTTGGTTGGTTGGGATAGAAGGTGGAGGTTACATTAAGAAAGACAACCATCGAATTTAACTGGGTGCATCAAAAAGGGCTACCTCTTGCAAAGTGTCATGTAATCTTTTGTTTCCTTTTGTATATGTATCAAAAGTGTTTCCTTAAAAAAAAAAAAAAAAATATCAGAAAAAATACAAAAAAATCAAGTATTTATCAATTCCATCTCTCTTGTTCCAAAAATAAAAAGAGAGTAGTCAATGTAAATAAGAGTCATGTAAATAGTCATCTTTTGTTGTTTCATTGTAATAAGCAAGGAGGGTGTATGCCATTGATGTACAACGCGAGTAATTGTGAAATACCTCCAACTCATTCACAATTCTCGTAAAGTCCGGACAGCTAGCTAGATTTCGACCTCAGTTCTTAGCCTGAGAAACTATCTCTTGGTGATTAGTAGTCATAACTTCAGATCTTTCTTTACACATGTGTAGATACACTTTACACTCTTATCACATGTCTTTTTGTTATCAGTGCTAGGATTGTGCCTTCGATAGCTAGATTGACATCTCCATTTTGCTGTGAGCTTAACTGTTTTGCACATGTCACATTTGATGGAATCTGAGCTTATATTTTGACCTAGAACTTTGTAGGTACGTTCTAAGAAACCTTCACGAGACTTCAACTCGTCCACTAGGGACACTTAGTGGTTTAAAAGGCTTAGTGCATACGCTAAATGCATTCGAGAGACCAGCGACAGTGGTATAGTTAGGATTTCCTTAGTTTTGTTTTACTTGAGGACAAGTAAAATTCAGGTTTGGGGGTATTTGATGAGTGCCAAATATTGTATATATTTATCCCTTTTTGTTGGCATTTAACTCATCTTTTATGCATTAATTCTACATTTTATCCCATATTCTGTATTTTCATTGTTTTCAAGAATAAATATTTTTATTAATTAATTTTGCATTTTTAGGTAATAAATAAAGTTCGGATGAGTCGCGGAGAAAAGAGCAGAAAAGTAGTGAAAAGCCGGGAGAAATCACGCAAGGAAGCCGCGAAGAATGGTGCGCACAACCTCATTTTCTACACACAAAACGCCTCCGTTCTCAGCCATCAGATCAGTTCTCAGAAGCCGATGGTCGCTCCTTCATAGAGCATCAAAATCTGAAGTCTCTGCCAAGCACCACAGCGCTGAAATTCCAAGCCTTCAGATTAGATGGTAGTTGAATCCAACGGTTGCTCCCTTGCTGTTCATCGAAGTTTGATATCTCCGCCTTACACTACAGTACCTAACTCCATCAAGTACCGTTCGTTTCGTTGTATCCATTCATCCGACGGTCGCTCCTCGCTTGCCTCCGCATCACCATCCGATTCACCTACCAGCTTCGCATCCAGTGACTCAGATTCGCCAACATCGAAATTTGATATCCCGCCTCACACACTAGCAACCTATACCTATACCCTAAACTCGACCCATTCTTCCTCTTTCTTTCTTCTTCTCCCCCACTCCTCTGCAGAAACCACCGTACACCACCACCTTCTCCACCTCTGTCACCACCTGCTCTACCACCTCACCTCTGCAGCGCCATCACTTCTTCACCATCATCACCCGACACCACACCATCCCCTAGCCGAGCTGCTTTAACTCCTCTCACCAACTGACCTAGGTGAGGGTTGATAAAACACCTCGAATTAGGGAGAAATTGACGCAATTGGAGGCAGAGAAGGACCGAGAGGGAAGAAAAGAGGCATGGGTCACCACCAATTCAGCGAATTTGGTGAGCAATTTCGGAATTGAAAAATACCTAATTTCTAATTTTAGGGTTTGAAAAATTTGGGTAATTGTATGCTATAAATAGAGAGTGTGTAGAGCAATTTGAGGGTGTTCTTGGGCTAGCCGAGATTCCCCCAAAATTGGGTTAGTTTAGGTTTAATTTCAGTTCTTGAATTTCAATTAGATTTCAATTTAGGGTTTCAATTTTAATTCCCTGTTATGTTTCAATTCTAATTTCACTGCATATGTTAAAATTGTTATTTTCCTGTTAATGTGCATGTTAATTTCATGTTTTAAATTCCTGTTACATGTGTCCTGTTAACATGTGTTGTTCTTGTTTATGTGTTAGAGTCATTGTTAATGTCCTGTTAGTGCCATGTAATGTTTAGTGTTAAGTTTGTGATACATGTGAAGTGATGGAATGCTAGGCTAGAAGCCTTAGAAGCACTGAACTGATTGTGCAATGGAAGAAATCAGTGCTTATAGCAAGCTGATTATCTTGCCATTCCTTTTGTATGCTTAGGATGCAATGTGCTGATTGTGCAATGGAAGAAATCAGTGCTCATAGCAAGCTGATTATCTTGCCATTCCTTTTGTATGCTTAGGATGCAATGTGCTGATTGTGCAATGGAAGAAATCAGTGCTCATAGCAAGCTGATTATCTTGCCATTCCATTTTTGTTTGCCTGTATTCTTGCCTTAGCCTTGCTCTGTTAGTTTCACTATCATCCTTGCCCTTGGCCTTAGGCCTTGGTTCACTTGCTTTGTTCTTTGTTTTTGCCCTGTGTTGCCCTATGTTGCTTCCATGTTTATTTTGTTTGCTATTTTCTTTATTTCATTGCCTTGTTTTGCCCTGTTGATTGCATCTCTTTTTTCTCTGTTGCTGCTGCTGTTGGTTTTCTCTGCCAACCTGCTGCTGCTTTCTCTTCTTTGCCTTGTGTTGTTGCCACTCCACTTCCCTTGCAGCTGTCTGCTACACTGCTTGCAGCTGCTGTTGCTGTTACTTTTGCCCTGCATTGCTTCCCTTGGCTTGCCCTGCTGCACTGCACTGCACTGCTGCATTGCATTGTTTCCTTCCCCTGCTGCTACTACATGCACTGCTTGTGCAGCTGCTGTGCAGCACTTGTGCTGCTGCTGCTTCCTCCCCAAAGCTCACAGTTCATTCTTAGGAATAAGGCTAAAGCCAACTGAGCCCAAAGCTCACTTCAAAAGCTGAGCCCAATTCAGTCCAAAAACCAAAGGTTTAAAGCCCAAGGCCCAGTGCAATTCCAAAGGTACAAAGCCCAAGGTTTAGTTCATTAAGGCCCAGAAATAGGCTCAGAACAAGAAAAGGCCCAGTTCAGCCCAAGCCTAAGTTTAAGGCCAAAGCCTAGTGTACTGATAGGCTAAAGCCAAAGCCAACTTCAACCAAAGCCCATTTACACTTCAAAGGCTAACTGAGCCCAAGCTCAGTTCATTTTATTATTATCAAACCCATTAGTACTCAAAGCCCAATTTAAGCCAAAAGGCTTCATAGCCCAATAGCAACTAGAACCCAAAATAGTTAGAACACTACAAAACACACCCGATCTCTGTGGATCGACCCGTACTTGCACGAGCTACAACTGACGACCGTGCACTTGCGGTATTACTGTAGGCCCCCGTTTTTTTGCGCTTAATTTTATACATATCTCCGGGCCCACCAAGTTTTTGGCCGGGGATAATTTTAGGACCTTTTCAAAGCCTGCCAAGTTTTTGGCGCCGCTGCCGGGGATTGGTGCTGTTTTTTCTTGTGTTTTTCTTTAGCTATTTTGTATTTCATTTCATAGCATTTGCATCTGCATCTGCTTCACTTCATTTGCTGTTGGACCTGCTGTTCTGAACCTGTTTTTCCTCTGGGACGCCACCAAGGAAAAGAACCAAAACCCAACTGGGTTTTTGCAACAATATCAGAGCAGCTGGGCTGTGCTAAAAGGTAAGCCTAAACCCATTCCATTGAGAGAACCCAACCTGTGGGCTTCCAAATTTCTTTAATTGTGGGCTTGTAATAATTAACCCAATTTTTTGGGCTTTTTATTTTTCTATTTTGGGTTTGTAATAATTTATTTGTGGGCTTGTTGTTTAATTTGTGGGCTTGTATTTATTTGTGTGGGCTTGTTTAAATTCTTCCATTGTACTTGTATTTTGTATTCTGGGTTTAAACCCAGCTGAGCTTATAACTGATTGTGGACTTGTATTCCACTCAAAAGTGGACCTCGAAACCAAAGTTTTAAAACAAACGTCGGGCCTTAACAACTGGGCCAAATTCAACTTTCAAAATTAAAACTTAGTGTTTCGTGGGCCGCAGCCTTCCTTCCATTCCATTAGAGGACAAACAGTGGGCTTGCTCCCATTCAAAAAAAAAACCAAATTTTATTTTCTTTTCTAAAAAAAAAAAAATCTTTGCTCCCAATTTTAAAACCAAATTTCCACTTTGCTCCCATTTTTAAACCAAATTTTCTTTTCAAATGTCTCCCACCAAAACCAAATTTTTCCCAAAAATCCAAACCCATTAAAACCAAATAGTGGGCTTTGTGTCTTTCAAAATGGGCCAACCTCGTGCTCTCCATGAATACATGTATCCGTCAATAAAATTCCATTATCATGTATTGTATTACCTCAAACCAATAACCCTTTTAAAATAAATGCAAGCATGATACAAATACTTCCTATATTTCGAGGGTTCGATTCTGAGAACCCCTATACTCATGTAAGAGAGTTTGAACAAATTTGTCGGACTATGCAACCTGATCACATGTCCGAAGACTCTCTGAATTGCGTTTGTTTACATTTTCTTTAAAGGAAAGGGCCAAAACATGGTTTTACGGTTTGAGACCACCAATCACCACTTGGGAACAACTCACTAATCAATTTTTCCAAAAATTTTTCCACATCATAGGACCATCGCTATTCGTCAAAATATCAATTGTTTTGTCCAATTGGATGAGGAAACTGTTTTTCACTATTTTGAACGTTTTAATGATTTGTTGAGTGAATGTCCGCACCATGGAATTGAGAAGTGGAGACTTGTCGTCATCCTCTATGAGGGACTAGACTTTAAATCTCGAACCATGGTTGAGTCTATGTGTAATGGTGAGTTTATTGATAAATCTGTGGATGATGCATGGAATTTTTTAGCCGAGATTGCAGAGAAAACCCATCAATGGGAATCCGTTAGGGAAACAGGAACAACACCACATGATATGAGTCACCCCATGAATTAGAGTTTTATTCTTGTAATAGCTCCGACCTTAGGATTGAAAATTATCCTAGATTGCAAAATTCCTATCATGATGATGATGATTATGATGTTATGTTAGAAGAACATGTCTATACTGAAAATGTTATGGAACCTTTGGGTTCAAATACATTAGGCTTCTCTGCCCCGACCTTAATGCATGATATTTCTTCTAGTATTCCATGTGATGTTTCCCCTGATGTGCCGATACACGAGAATAAATCTGTTGATGATGTTGATAATTCTGATTGTAATCTTGCCAATTTGATTGATGATTGTGAGCATGATGTGACATGTGTAGATGAGTTAGAAGATTTTGATTTGATTGATAATGATATGCCTATTCTTCTACCTAAGTCACAATCTGATGGCCTTCCACCCAACCTAGATTTGGTTTGTACAAATTTTAAACCAACTTTTCTGAAAATTCCTAATCTAGGATTGGAACTGTGTGCCTCCCAAGTCCTCTTGGACTATTTTGCTTCAAAATATAACACTTTTAAAGAGCCACAGTTGGAAATTGCATGTTTGCCCATCCCGAAAACAGTCCATTATGAGTTAGACCTTTTGAATCCTGAACCCTTAAAATTAAAAGATTTTGTGCTTAAAAGTAAACCTGTTGAAAAATTTTGGTTTAGGGGTGATTCATTCGGTTTTTCACTCTCTCCCATTTAAGTCCAATTTTAGTGTTTTGAAACTTTCATGTCTCTACACTTTTTCTTTTGGGTTGATCCTCAACTCTTTAGATTGTTAGTGTATGGTGAATTTTTTTGTATATAATCCAGTAGATAAAATTTTTAAAAACCCTTTTGTTCCTTTTGTATATATTTTCTAATCCAATATGATCTCGGCTGAAATATGTTGGATTTTTGCCTTGAATAACGGAGTTTTAATTCTGCTTTCGCCGAAATCGGGTATTCTCTCTCCTTTTACTCTACTCAGCATGTCCCTTTCCATATGTTGCATTTTAATTCTTTCCATATTTTGAAACATTGAGGACAATGTTTAGTTTAGGTTTGGGGGTATAGAGTAGATGCCACGATAATATGCTATAATTGAAAACGAACTCCTTCTTCTTTTTGAAAAAATTGAAAAATTCCAAAAAAAATTAAAAAATCAAAATTCAAAAAAAATTAAAAATTGAAAAAAAAAATCATAAAAATGGAGCTCATTTACCTTGAAATGTTGACTCTTGTGCAAATATGTATTTTTATTAGGAGTCTTAGTCTAGATATTTAGGCACCCTGATTCTAGCACAATTCACATAGTGATAAGAAATTTGCACGCGCACGATCTACCAATACATGTATGGCCTCGATCTTCAAGGTGTTTGATAGGAAGTTACGATTGCCAATCACTTTAGAATACTGAACGAAACTTGACTAGATTGTTCTTTGGTTGGTTGGGATAGAAGGTGGAGGTTACATTAAGAAAGACAACCATCGAATTTAACTGGGTGCATCAAAAAGGGCTACCTCTTGCAAAGTGTCATGTAATCTTTTGTTTCCTTTTGTATATATATCAAAAGTGTTTCCTTCTTAAAAAAAAAATAAAAAAATAAAAAAATAAAAAAATATCAGAAAAATACAAAAAAAAAAGTCAAGTATTTATTAATTCCATCATCTCTTGTTCCAAAAATAAAAAGAGAGTAGTCAATGTAAATAAGAGTCATGTAAAGAGTCATCTTTTGTGTTTTATTGTAATAAGCAAGGAGGGTGTATGCCATTGATGTACAACGCGAGTAATTGTGAAATACCTCCAACTCATTCACAATTCTCGTAAAGTCCGGACAGCTAGCTAGATTTCGACCTTGGTTCTTAGCCTGAGAAACTATCTCTTGGTGATTAGTAGTCATAACTTCAGATCTTTCTTTACACATGTGTAGATACACTTTACACTCTTATCACATGTCTTTATTTGTTATCAGTGCTAGGATTGTGCCTTCGATAGCTAGATTGACATCTCCATTTTGCTGTGAGCTTAACTGTTTTGCACATGTCACATTTGATGGAATCTGAGCTTATATTTTGACCTAGAACTTTGTAGGTACGTTCTAAGCAAACCTTCACGAGACTTCAACTCGTCCACTAGGGACACTTAGTGGTTTAAAAGGCTTAGTGCATACGCTAAATGCATTCGAGAGACCAGCGACAGTGGTATAGTTAGGATTTCCTTAGTTTTGTTTTACTTGAGGACAAGTAAAATTCAGGTTTGGGGGTATTTGATGAGTGCCAAATATTGTATATATTTATCCCTTTTTGTTGGCATTTAACTCATCTTTTATGCATTAATTGTACATTTTATCCCATATTCTGTATTTTCATTGTTTTCAAGAATAAATATTTTTATTAATTAATTTTGCATTTTTAGGTAATAAATAAAGTTCGGATGAGTCGCGGAGCAAAAAGAGCAGAAAAGTAGTGAAAAGCCGGGAGAAATCACGCAAGGAAGCCGCGAAGAATGGTGCGCACAACCTCATTTTCTACACACAAAAACGCCTCCGTTCTCAGCCATCAGATCAGTTCTCAGAAGCATTCGATGGTCGCTCCTACATAGAGCATCAAAATCTGAAGTCTCTGCCAAGCACCACAGCGCTGAAATTCCAAGCCTTCAGATTAGATGGTAGTTGAATCCAACGGTTGCTCCCTTGCTGTTCATCGAAGTTTGATATCTCCGCCTTACACTACAGTACCTAACTCCATCAAGTACCGTTCATTTCGTTGTATCCATTCATCCGACGGTCGCTCCTCGCTTGCCTCCGCATCACCATCCGATTCACCTACCAGCTTCGCATCCAGTGACTCAGATTCGCCAACATCGAAATTTGATATCCCGCCTCACACACTAGCAACCTATACCTATACCCTAAACTCGACCCATTCTTCTCCTCTTTCTTTCTTCTTCTCCCCCACTCCTCTGCAGAAACCACCGTACACCACCACCTTCTCCACCTCTGTCACCACCTGCGCTACCACCTCACCTCTGCAGCGCCATCACTTCTTCACCATCATCACCCGACACCACACCATCCCCCTAGCCGAGCTGCTTTAACTCCTCTCACCAACTGACCTAGGTGAGGGTTGATAAAACACCTCGAATTAGGGAGAAATTGACGCAATTGGAGGCAGAGAAGGACCGAGAGGGAAGAAAAGAGGCATGGGTCACCACCAATTCAGCGAATTTGGTGAGCAATTTCGGAATTGAAAAATACCTAATTTCTAATTTTAGGGTTTGAAAAATTTGGGTAATTGTATGCTATAAATAGAGAGTGTGTAGAGCAATTTGAGGGTGTTCTTGGGCTAGCCGAGATTCCCCCAAAATTGGGTTAGTTTAGGTTTAATTTCAGTTCTTGAATTTCAATTAGATTTCAATTTAGGGTTTCAATTTTAATTCCCTGTTATGTTTCAATTCTAATTTCACTGCATATGTTAAAATTGTTATTTTCCTGTTAATGTGCATGTTAATTTCATGTTTTAAATTCCTGTTACATGTGTCCTGTTAACATGTGTTGTTCTTGTTTATGTGTTAGAGTCATTGTTAATGTCCTGTTAGTGCCATGTAATGTTTAGTGTTAAGTTTGTGATACATGTGAAGTGATGGAATGCTAGGCTAGAAGCCTTAGAAGCACTGAACTGATTGTGCAATGGAAGAAATCAGTGCTTATAGCAAGCTGATTATCTTGCCATTCCTTTTGTATGCTTAGGATGCAATGTGCTGATTGTGCAATGGAAGAAATCAGTGCTCATAGCAAGCTGATTATCTTGCCATTCCTTTTGTATGCTTAGGATGCAATGTGCTGATTGTGCAATGGAAGAAATCAGTGCTCATAGCAAGCTGATTATCTTGCCATTCCATTTTTGTTTGCCTGTATTCTTGCCTTAGCCTTGCTCTGTTAGTTTCACTATCATCCTTGCCCTTGGCCTTAGGCCTTGGTTCACTTGCTTTGTTCTTTGTTTTTGCCCTGTGTTGCCCTATGTTGCTTCCATGTTTATTTTGTTTGCTATTTTCTTTATTTCATTGCCTTGTTTTGCCCTGTTGATTGCATCTCTTTTTTCTCTGTTGCTGCTGCTGTTGGTTTTTTCTCTGCCAACCTGCTGCTGCTTTCTCTTCTTTGCCTTGTGTTGTTGCCACTCCACTTCCCTTGCAGCTGTCTGCTACACTGCTGCTGCAGCTGCTGTTGCTGTTACTTTTGCCCTGCATTGCTTCCCTTGGCTTGCCCTGCTGCACTGCACTGCACTGCTGCATTGCATTGTTTCCTTCCCCTGCTGCTACTACATGCACTGCTTGTGCAGCTGCTGTGCAGCACTTGTGCTGCTGCTGCTTCCTCCCCAAAGCTCACAGTTCATTCTTAGGAATAAGGCTAAAGCCAACTGAGCCCAAAGCTCACTTCAAAAGCTGAGCCCAATTCAGTCCAAAAACCAAAGGTTTAAAGCCCAAGGCCCAGTGCAATTACAAAGGTACAAAGCCCAAGGTTTAGTTCATTAAGGCCCAGAAATAGGCTCAGAACAAGAAAAGGCCCAGTTCAGCCCAAGCCTAAGTTTAAGGCCAAAGCCTAGTGTACTGATAGGCTAAAGCCAAAGCCAACTTCAACCAAAGCCCATTTACACTTCAAAGGCTAACTGAGCCCAAGCTCAGTTCATTTTATTATTATCAAACCCATTAGTACTCAAAGCCCAATTTAAGCCAAAAGGCTTCATAGCCCAATAGCAACTAGAACCCAAAATAGTTAGAACACTACAAAACACACCCGATCTCTGTGGATCGACCCGTACTTGCACGAGCTACAACTGACGACCGTGCACTTGCGGTATTACTGTAGGCCCCCGTTTTTATTGCGCTTAATTTTATACATATCTCCGGGCCCACCAAGTTTTTGGCCGGGGATAATTTTTATACCCCTCTTTTAGAAGCCTGCCAATGTACAAACAGTTCTAAAGATCTCGTCGACACTTCGATCTAGTTTGAGTGAATCTTATATCAGAAGAGAATATTCTCAAGAATAAACAAACTAGGTGCAATCAAAGTACAACAACCGTTAGTCAATCAAATCAATCGAAAACTAAAATAAACTGCAATTGTCTAGTTTCCCACCAACGGTACTCGTAGAGCTTCTTGATCCCACAAAAGTTTTTAAACGAGCGGTCGTAAGAGATTTCACCTAATTAGGTTACTTTCCTCTCCGAATAGATGGATCCACCAGTAACAACACAAAGATGTAGTTTTGATGGCTCTTAGAATAGCTTGCTCGAAATGCAAACTTAGGTATTTATAGACCAAGGATGTTTGGAAACCAAGGAATTTCCAAAACCGAATATTCTCAAGATATGCAATAAATGCTCAAAATAGGTTTCATAATTCCTGAAAATGCTTTGTCCAATATTTCTGAAATCTCACTAGAAAATCTCCAATTAGTAAATGCACATTACCAATTTTTATTTTCCAGAGATATACATTTAATTCCTGGTAATTAAAAGCATACAAAACTAAAACCTTAATTAAAAGATTCTTAATTTATTTCGGTCCGAGATCTCCTTGAGTTATTAAGGAATATATTTGAACAATAAAAGATAATAGTTACTGATCGTGTTCAAAGTATGTCGACATCTTTTCTTTGTAAAGCCTCTTTCGTATTTACAATCTTGGAACCGATTACACCACACTTTCAAACAAGTTAGAATTGGTTCATCTGTATTCCAAGACAACTATGTGATTGATCAAATATCAATTCACTAATCATGGGTTTACGGTTCTACCTCCATATGGTTACTGGGATTGGTTACTTCAGTTACCAGGATCGGCTACATCAATTACCAGGACAGGTTACCATATTCTCATGGTATTACTTGTGATCGGTTGCACAAGTCACTAGGATCTGTTACACCAATTACTAGGACCGGTTACACCAATTACAAGGATCGATTACACAACTATTTTGTGATTGGTTACACCAATTACTAGGATCGGTCATACTAATTAAAAATAGCGATTATACCATCTTAGGTGATTACTTAGGATCAGCTATACTAATAAAAGTCATACCAAATCATAAGTCAGGCATTGTGATTAGTTTTACCAAGATATTAAATTTTTGTTTTTTACGAAAAAATCGGAGGTGATCATCAGTTTAGGCAAACTTTTCGAAAATTTGATGCATAAACATTATACAGCCACCAAAAAATATGCATAACACATTCTGCAGACGCATAACAAATTACGTAACCATTTTCTCCACTGCATAACAAATTATGCGTCTGCATAATAAAGTATGCATCTATAACAAGTTATGTAGCTATTGTATTAGCGCATACATAAAAAATAGATACATAATGCATTATGCATCTATTTTCTAGATGCATAAAAGATTGTGCAACAATTTTTCTATGCATAATGCATTATGCAACCGTATTTTCGGATGCATAACAGGTTATGAATCCATTTTCAAAACTGCATAACATGTTATACAGATATTATTATAAGTGCATGACAAGTTACGCTCTAACAAAAGGAATACCAACATGCTTCATGGGAAAGGTAGTTATAGAACATCCGAAAAGAATAACACAGTCTTTTGCATTTAAAAATTCCTTACTGTAGCCACAACACTTTTCTTGAAATTAACCTTGAGAACATAGAACATCTCAAGAGCTAACAACACATTCTTGAGATTGATCACCTCATCACAATCATCATCTAGAAAACCAATAAGGTCATCTGCAAACTGGAGATGATTTATACTACAAATAATAACAGAAGACCTAAAACCTATAATTAAGTTCATTAATTGAAGCTGCTCTTTTGATCATAATAGATAGCACTTCCATAACCATAATAAAATAAAGAAATGAGACATGGGTTTAACTTTCTTTATACCTTTGCCCCTTTTGAACAAAGAAGAAGCTGACCCATTGATTTCCATGGAGAACCTGGTATTAAAAACACACCATTTGATCCAGTTCCTCGATCTATTACCAAAACCAAATATTTCAAGTGTATAATCATAACATGACCGACTAACACAGTCAAATGCATTTTCAAGATCAACTTTCACCACTAAACTAGGATTTCCCTCCCTCCCCCTAACATCAATCAACTCAGAAGCAATAAGAATTCCATATGTTATTTGTCTACTATCCACAAAGGCTCCTTAAAACTCTTAGATAATAGAAGGAAGTACTAGTTTTAATCTGTCAACCAACAATTTAGAAATAATTTTGTACGCTCCTGAAACTAAACTAACATGCTTGAAGTTGTTCATTGACACGGCCCCTTCACATTTAGGAATCAAAATAATGTTTGTACAATTCAATCTCCAATCTATATTCCCAGTTTGCTCAAATTCCTCATAACTGCCATTAAATTAATCTTAATAATGTCTAACACATCTTTGAAAAACTCCACAGTATACTCATCATGCCCTATAGATTTGATTTTGCCAAAATTCCATACCACATACTTTATTTCCTCCTCCTGAATAGGTTTCTCCAGCATAATAGACTGTTTTTCAGCCAGATTGGTCTGGGAAACGTACTACTAATCCACACATCTACCTTTTATAATTTTCTTCTTTTCCTTTAATTGGGTTGTGCCATCACGAGCACATCCCATCCTGATGAGTGCCAAATATTGTATATATTTATCCCTTTTTGTTGGCATTTTAACTCATCTTTTGTGCATGAATTCTACATTTTATCCCATATTCTGTATTTTCATTGTTTTCAAGAATAAATATTTTTATTAATTAATTTTGCATTTTTAGGTAGTAAATAAAGTTCGGATGAGTCGCGGAGCGAAAAGAGCAGAAAAGTAGTGAAAAGCCGGGAGAAATTACGCAAGGAAGCCGCGAAGAATGGTGCGCACAACCTCATTTTCTACACACAAAAGCGCCTCCGTTCTCAGCCATCAGATCAGTTCTCAGAAGCATCCGACGGTCGCTCCTTCATAGATCATCAAAATCCGAAGTCTCTGCCGAGCACCACAGCGCTGAAATTCCAAGCCTTCAGATTAGATGGTAGTTGAATCCAACGGTCGCTCCATTGCTGTGCATCAAAGTTTGATATCTCCGCCTAACATTACAACACCTAACTCCATCTGGCATCGTTGATTTTGTTGTATCATATAATCCAACGGTCGCTCATCGCTTGCCTCCGCATCGCCGTCCGATCTACCTACCATCTTCGCATCTCGCAGCTCAGAGTCACAGAACATCAAGACTCGATGAATTCGCCTCACACCCTAGCACCCGAGCCCTACCACCTAACCAAACACGCCCCCTACCCCAAACACAGTCGAGCCTCTCCTCCATCTTCCCCCTCTGCAGAGCCACCTCCTGCAACTGCCGCACCACCATCATCACCACCAACTCCACTGCCACCACCACACCTCCACCATCATCACCCTATCACCCAACAACCAATACCATCTGTTCCCATCTCCCTAGTCCATCTAATTTCTCAATTTTTGCACGTTCTCTTTCAGAAACCCTAGCGTGCAAAATTGGTAAATTAGGTCGAAAGTGAGAAGCAATTGAAGCATGGGAAAGGTAGAGAAGGACAAATAGAGTAATGGGTGCTGTTCAATTTGATGTTGCTACATCAAATTAGGTGAGTAATCACCAACCCTAGCTCTGTCAGTTTGGGTGAAAAATTGGGTAGAACCCTAATGATGTAATGGGGGTATAAATTGGGACTATGGGTTGTGTTAAAAACCATGTTTGGACTAGCCTGCATCCAGAACTTTCAAGTTCTGTTAATTTTCACATTTCAGTCAATTTCAGTTAAGTTCAAATTTTGTTAATGTTAGTGCAATATCCTGTTAGTGTTTCTGTTAAATGTTCATTGTTAATTTATGCTTATGTTCATATTAGTTGTGTTAGTCTCCTGTTAGTTCAGTTTCAAGTTCATGTTAAACTTTCATATCCTGTTAAATGTATCCTGTGATGTGTTAGATGTTTGTATGTGTTCATTGTTAGTTCAGTTAGTTATGATCATGTTAATTGTTCTTGTAGTGCTTAAATGTCATAGGACTGATAATATCTACTTGAGTGAATGCATCTGTGATCAGTTGTGCTGTAAGAAGACAACTGATTCTAGGGGTGAAAGAATGATGGTAGCTAAGAATTCAGTCCATTTGAAGGACTGTGTTTAACTGTCTTAGGGTGATAGATAGCTTCTTGAACAACAAGCCTGTGATCAGCTGTGCTGTAAGAAGACGGCTGATGCTAGGGGCAAGTGAGTAAAGATTAGCCAAGAAAATCATCCATTATGATCCTCCCTGTAATGAAACAAGAACAATGATTTGAGTAGGTACTGCCTTAGCTTAGGGTCAAGTAGTGGATTCAAAGATCCTAGTACCTTCACTCTGCACTCCCCTGCCTTAGGCTAATTGCCTTTGTGTCATTTTCTCTTTGCTCCATTTTGTTTTGTTGCTGTTTAGTTTTTTTTCCATTGTTTTTGCCCTGTATTGCTTTTGTTTGCTGTCTTCTTGTTTTCTTGTTACTCCATTTCTCTGCTGCAGCTGTTGCTTTTGCTCTGCAGTTGCTGTTGCTGTTGCCTTTGTCCTGCAGCTGCTGCTGCTGCCTTTCTGCAGTTCCTGCTGCCACTTCCAAACTGCTGCATTGTTCTCTTCCTCTGCCAAGGCTGCTGCCAAGCTGCTGCTGCTGTTGCTGCTGCTGCCACTTCTTCTCCTGCCAAGCCAAGTCCAGTTCTTGCAGCCAAGCTCAGATCCCATCCAACTGAGCCAAAGTCCAATTCAGTGAAGGCCAAAGGCCTAGTTCAATAGCTAAGCCCAATGCATTTCATCCCAAAGGCCCATCAAACTGAAACCCAATTCAGTCAACTGTGGGCTTAACCAAAGCCCAGTTGTTTAAGACCAAAGCCCAAATTCATTAAGGCCCAATCCAATTCAGGCTTAATCAAAAGCCTAAGTACCAAAACCAAAGCCCATTTGCATTTCAAAGACCAACTGAGCCCAAGCTCAGTTCCTTTTATTGTGAACAAACCCATTAGCACTCAAAGCCCAATTTAAGCCAAAAGGCTTCAAAACCCAACAACAATGTAGGAACCCAATTAGCTAAAACACTTCCAAAACACACCCGATCTCTGTGGATCGACCCGTACTTGCACGAGCTACAACTGACGACCGTGCACTTGCGGTATTACTGTAGGCCCGTTTTCATTGCTTCATTTTTATACACTCTTCCGGACCTGCCAAGTTTTTGGCGCCGCTGCCGGGGAGTGCAGAGTGAAGGTAGTCAATATTTGATGAGTGCCAAATATTGTATATATTTATCCCTTTTTGTTGGCATTTTAACTCATCTTTTGTGCATGAATTCTACATTTTATCCCATATTCTGTATTTTCATTGTTTTCAAGAATAAATATTTTTATTAATTAATTTTGCATTTTTAGGTAGTAAATAAAGTTCGGATGAGTCGCGGAGCGAAAAGAGCAGAAAAGTAGTGAAAAGCCGGGAGAAATTACGCAAGGAAGCCGCGAAGAATGGTGCGCACAACCTCATTTTCTACACACAAAAGCGCCTCCGTTCTCAGCCATCAGATCAGTTCTCAGAAGCATCCGACGGTCGCTCCTTCATAGATCATCAAAATCCGAAGTCTCTGCCGAGCACCACAGCGCTGAAATTCCAAGCCTTCAGATTAGATGGTAGTTGAATCCAACGGTCGCTCCATTGCTGTGCATCAAAGTTTGATATCTCCGCCTAACATTACAACACCTAACTCCATCTGGCATCGTTGATTTTGTTGTATCATATAATCCAACGGTCGCTCATCGCTTGCCTCCGCATCGCCGTCCGATCTACCTACCATCTTCGCATCTCGCAGCTCAGAGTCACAGAACATCAAGACTCGATGCATTCGCCTCACACCCTAGCACCCGAGCCCTACCACCTAACCAAACACGCCCCCTACCCCAAACACAGTCGAGCCTCTCCTCCATCTTCCCCCTCTGCAGAGACACCTCCTGCAACTGCCGCACCACCATCATCACCACCAACTCCACTGCCACCACCACACCTCCACCATCATCACCCTATCACCCAACAACCAATACCATCTGTTCCCATCTCCCTAGTCCATCTAATTTCTCAATTTTTGCACGTTCTCTTTCAGAAACCCTAGCGTGCAAAATTGGTAAATTAGGTCGAAAGTGAGAAGCAATTGAAGCATGGGAAAGGTAGAGAAGGACAAATAGAGTAATGGGTGATGTTCAATTTGATGTTGCTACATCAAATTAGGTGAGTAATCACCAACCCTAGCTCTGTCAGTTTGGGTGAAAAATTGGGTAGAACCCTAATGATGTAATGGGGGTATAAATTGGGACTATGGGTTGTGTTAAAAACCATGTTTGGACTAGCCTGCATCCAGAACTTTCAAGTTCTGTTAATTTTCACATTTCAGTCAATTTCAGTTAAGTTCAAATTTTGTTAATGTTAGTGCAATATCCTGTTAGTGTTTCTGTTAAATGTTCATTGTTAATTTATGCTTATGTTCATATTAGTTGTGTTAGTCTCCTGTTAGTTCAGTTTCAAGTTCATGTTAAACTTTCATATCCTGTTAAATATATCCTGTTAAATGTATCCTGTGATGTGTTAGATGTTTGTATGTGTTCATTGTTAGTTCAGTTAGTTATGATCATGTTAATTGTTCTTGTAGTGCTTAAATGTCATAGGACTGATAATATCTACTTGAGTGAATGCATCTGTGATCAGTTGTGCTGTAAGAAGACAACTGATTCTAGGGGTGAAAGAATGATGGTAGCTAAGAATTCAGTCCATTTGAAGGACTGTGTTTAACTGTCTTAGGGTGATAGATAGCTTCTTGAACAACAAGCCTGTGATCAGCTGTGCTGTAAGAAGACAGCTGATGCTAGGGGCAAGTGAGTAAAGATTAGCCAAGAAAATCATCCATTATGATCCTCCCTGTAATGAAACAAGAACAATGATTTGAGTAGGTACTGCCTTAGCTTAGGGTCAAGTAGTGGATTCAAAGACCCTAGTACCTTCACTCTGCACTCCCCTGCCTTAGGCTAATTGCCTTTGTGTCATTTTCTCTTTGCTCCATTTTGTTTTGTTGCTGTTTAGTTTTTTTCCATTGTTTTTGCCCTGTATTGCTTTTGTTTGCTGTCTTCTTGTTTTCTTGTTACTCCATTTCTCTGCTGCAGCTGCTGTTGCGCATTTGCATCTACATCTGCTTCACTTCATTTGCTGTTGGACCTGCCGTTCTGAACCTGTTTTTTCTCTGCTGGGACGCCACCAAGGAAAAGAACCAAAACCCAACTGGGTTTTTGCAACAATATCAGAGCAGCTGGGTTGTGCTAAAAAGGTAAGCCTAAACCCATTTCATTAAGAGAACCCAACCTGTGGGCTTCCAAATTTTTAATTGTGGGCTTGTAATAATTAAACCAATTTTTTGGGCTTTTTATTTTTTTATTTTGGGTTTGTAATAATTTATTTGTGGGCTTGTTTGTTTAATTTGTGGGCTTGTTTTTATTTTGTGTGGGCTTGTTTAAATTCTTCCATTGGACTTGTATTTTGGACTCTGGGTTTAAACCCAGCTGATAACCGATTGTGGGCCGCAGCCTTCCTTCCATTTCATTAGAGGCTTGCACAGTGGGCTTGCTCCCATTTCAAAAAACCAAATTTTATTTTCTTAATTTTATTTTCTTTTTTTAAAAAAAAAAAAAAAAAAAAAAAAAAAGCACCAAAAATTTTGCTCCTAATTTCAAAAAACCAAAACTTTTCTCCCATTCAAAAACCAAATTTTACTTGCTCCCATTTTGACAACCAAATTTTTTCTAAAATATCCCATTAAAACCAAACTTGCCAAAAAAATGTCTCCCACCAAAACCAAATTTTTCCCAAAAATCCAAACCCTTTAAAAAACCAAATTCTGAGCTTTGTAACATAGTTACTTAGCTTTTGAGCCAATCATGTCTGGATATTGGTCTGCTTCTGGGGATGGAAATAAAACTCTTAGAGAACTTGCTTATGGGCATATGCCACGTTATGAACCTTCCACGGACCATGATGTCAATAGTCATAGGAATTATTATGGACATTTTCAAAGTCCCGAGCCGCAATACATGAACCCTAATGACTATTCATACATGCATCATTCATCGCAACGTGAAAATGAACATTTTGCTAGTGCCTCACTCACCCAATCATCACTTATGGATCAACTAGAAGCTCGAATCACAGCTTTAGAAATGCAATCACATGAGGAATCTGTCACATCTAATTTTCTTAGGCAACCTGAAATCTATGCATGTCCCGCATGTGGTAGTTTAGACCACCCTGTTGAGCATTGTCATATTTTGCATAATTTTAGGCCATCTAGAGAAAATCCAATGTATGAAATGCCCATGAATTGTGAGAATGGTAGTCATTGGGACCATAATCAATCCTTTGAGGATTGCGACCAATATTTTGTAGACCCTAATGACCATGCATACATGTACCATTCACCACAATTTGAACACGAAGAATTTTGTACTCCCATGAATTTAGACTCCACCACAGAAGCTTTAAGACTCTGTAAGCAAGACTATGATAGATCTACAGCACGAATTCATGCACATTTAGATCAGATTTTGCTTCACCGACAAAAGGAGGAAATTCATGAGGAAATGTATGTTGTCCCTAATGAAGTGTCTAGTCCCATTCATGAAAATAATGTGGAATATGAACCTAATTTAGAGGAACATGAATCGACTAATGACACCACCACTTTTAATACGGACCAATATGCATGCTACCATGATGATGATTATGATGATATGTTAGAAGAACATGAAAATATTGTGGAACCTGTTGGTTCAATAACATATGGCTTCTCGCCCTCGACCTTCATGAATGTTGTTCTTTCTAATACTCATTGTAATTCATATGATTTTGATATTGACATGGGATTCGTACAATTATTCTGTGAAGATGAGCATGACATAGGAATAGTTGAATCTTCTGTAGACACTAATATGCATGAAAATATATTTGATGTGTCTGATTCTCTACCTAGGTCACATTGTGATATTTCGCCTGATTTGCCGATGCATGAGAATAAATTTGTTGATGATGTTGATGATTCTGAGTGTGAACTTGCCAATGTGATTGATGATTGTGAGCATGATGTGACATGTGTAGATGATTTAGGAGATTTTGATTTGATTGATAATGATATGCCTATTCTCCTACATGAGTCACAATCTGTTGGCCTTCCACCCAACCTAGATTTGGTCTGTACCAACATTGTAAAACCAATTTTTCTGAGAATGCCCAACCTAGGTTTGGAACTGTGTGCTTCACAAGTCCTTTTGGACTATTTTGCTTCTAAGTATAATATCTTTGAGGAACCACAGTTGGAATTAGCATGTTTGCCCGTCCCTAGCACAGTTCATTTCGAGCTAGACCTTTTGCATGATGAACCCCCGAAACTGCGCGATTTTGTTTTCAAAATTATATCTTCTATAAAATCCAGGTTTGGGGGTAGCTCATTTTGTTTCACAGTTTCACTTGCGTTTCTTTCCTGTTATTATTGTGTGAAGCTGTTGAAATGTCTACACTTCGTCTTTTGGGTTGATCCTCAACTCTTTAGATTGTTAGTGTATGGTGAATATTTTTGTATATAATCCAGTAGATAAAATTTCTTAAAAAAAACCCTTTTGTTCCTTTTGTATATACTTTGCTAATCCAATATGATCTCGGCTGAAATATGTTGGATTTTTGCCTTGAATAACGGAGTTTTAATTCTGCTTTCGCCGAAATCGGGTATTCTCTCTCCTTTTACTCTACTCAGCATGTCCCTTTCCATATGTTGCATTTTAATTCTTTCCATATTTTGAAACATTGAGGACAATGTTTAGTTTAGGTTTGGGGGTATAGAGTAGATGCCACGATAATATGCTATAATCGAAAACAAACTCCTTCTTCTTTTTGAAAAAAATTGAAAAATCAAAATTCAAAAAAAATTAAAAAATGAAAAATCATAAAAAAAATGGAGCTCATTTACCTTGAAATGCTGACTCTTGTGCAAATATGTATTTTTATTAGGAGTCTTAGTCTAGATATTTAGGCACCCTGATTCTAGCACAATTCACATAGTGATAAGAAATTTGCACGCGCACGATCTACCAATACATGTATGGCCTCGATCTTCAAGGTGTTGGATAGGAAGTTACGATTGCCAATCACTTTAGAATACTGAACGAAACTTGACTAGCTTGTTCTTTGGTTGGTTGGGATAGAAGGTGGAGGTTACATTAAGAAAGACAACCATCGAATTTAACTGGGTGCATCAAAAAGGGCTACCTCTTGCAAAGTGTCATGTAATTTTTTTTTCTTTTGTTATGTATCAAAATGTTTCCTGTTCAAAAAAAAAAAAAAAAAAAACGATGTATATATTCAAAAAAAAAAAAAAAAAAAAAATATCAGAAAAATACAAAAAAAATCAAGTATTGTTCAATTCCATCCTCTCTTGTTCCAAAAATAAAAGAGAATAGTCAATGTAAATAAGAGTCATGTAAATAGTCATCTTTTGTTGTTTCATTGTAATAAGCAAGGAGGGTGTATGCCATTGATGTACAACGCGAGTAATTGTGAAATACCTCCAACTCATTCACAATTCTCGTAAAGTCCGGACAGCTAGCTAGATTTCGACCTCAGTTCTTAGCCTGAGAAACTATCTCTTGGTGATTAGTAGTCATAACTTCAGATCTTTCTTTACACATGTGTAGATACACTTTACACTCTTATCACATGTCCTTATTTGTTATCAGTGCTAGGATTGTGCCTTCGATAGCTAGATTGACATCTCCATTTTGCTGTGAGCTTAACTGTTTTGCACATGTCACGTTTGATGGAATCTGAGCTTATATTTTGTCCTTAGGTTTTGTAGGCACACCTCTGGTAAACCTTCACGAGACTTCAACTCGTCCACTAGGGACACTTAGTGGTTTAAAAGGCTTAGTGCATACGCTAAATGCATTCGAGAGACCAGCGACAGTGGTATAGTTAGGATTTCCTTAGTTTTGTTTTACTTGAGGACAAGTAAAATTCAGGTTTGGGGGTATTTGATGAGTGCCAAATATTGTATATATTTATCCCTTTTTGTTGGCATTTTAACTCATCTTTTGTGCATGAATTCTACATTTTATCCCATATTCTGTATTTTCATTGTTTTCAAGAATAAATATTTTTATTAATTAATTTTGCATTTTTAGGTAGTAAATAAAGTTCGGATGAGTCGCGGAGCGAAAAGAGCAGAAAAGTAGTGAAAAGCCGGGAGAAATTACGCAAGGAAGCCGCGAAGAATGGTGCGCACAACCTCATTTTCTACACACAAAAGCGCCTCCGTTCTCAGCCATCAGATCAGTTATCAGAAGCATCCGACGGTCGCTCCTTCATAGATCATCAAAATCCGAAGTCTCTGCCGAGCACCACAGCGCTGAAATTCCAAGCCTTCAGATTAGATGGTAGTTGAATCCAACGGTCGCTCCATTGCTGTGCATCAAAGTTTGATATCTCCGCCTAACATTACAACACCTAACTCCATCTGGCATCGTTGATTTTGTTGTATCATATAATCCAACGGTCGCTCATCGCTTGCCTCCGCATCGCCGTCCGATCTACCTACCATCTTCGCATCTCGCAGCTCAGAGTCACAGAAATCAAGACTCGATGAATTCGCCTCACACCCTAGCACCCGAGCCCTACCACCTAACCAAACACGCCCCCTACCCCAAACAGTCGAGCCTCTCCTCCATCTTCCCCCTCTGCAGAGCCACCTCCTGCAACTGCCGCACCACCATCATCACCACCAACTCCACTGCCACCACCACACCTCCACCATCATCACCCTATCACCCAACAACAATACCATCTGTTCCCATCTCCCTAGTCCATCTAATTTCTCAATTTTTGCACGTTCTCTTTCAGAAACCCTAGCGTGCAAAATTGGTAAATTAGGTCGAAAGTGAGAAGCAATTGAAGCATGGGAAAGGTAGAGAAGGACAAATAGAGTAATGGGTGCTGTTCAATTTGATGTTGCTACATCAAATTAGGTGAGTAATCACCAACCCTAGCTCTGTCAGTTTGGGTGAAAAATTGGGTAGAACCCTAATGATGTAATGGGGGTATAAATTGGGACTATGGGTTGTGTTAAAAACCATGTTTGGACTAGCCTGCATCCAGAACTTTCAAGTTCTGTTAATTTTCACATTTCAGTCAATTTCAGTTAAGTTCAAATTTTGTTAATGTTAGTGCAATATCCTGTTAGTGTTTCTGTTAAATGTTCATTGTTAATTTATGCTTATGTTCATATTAGTTGTGTTAGTCTCCTGTTAGTTCAGTTTCAAGTTCATGTTAAACTTTCATATCCTGTTAAATATATCCTGTTAAATGTATCCTGTGATGTGTTAGATGTTTGTATGTGTTCATTGTTAGTTCAGTTAGTTATGATCATGTTAATTGTTCTTGTAGTGCTTAAATGTCATAGGACTGATAATATCTACTTGAGTGAATGCATCTGTGATCAGTTGTGCTGTAAGAAGACAACTGATTCTAGGGGTGAAAGAATGATGGTAGCTAAGAATTCAGTCCATTTGAAGGACTGTGTTTAACTGTCTTAGGGTGATAGATAGCTTCTTGAACAACAAGCCTGTGATCAGCTGTGCTGTAAGAAGACAGCTGATGCTAGGGGCAAGTGAGTAAAGATTAGCCAAGAAAATCATCCATTATGATCCTCCCTGTAATGAAACAAGAACAATGATTTGAGTAGGTACTGCCTTAGCTTAGGGTCAAGTAGTGGATTCAAAGACCCTAGTACCTTCACTCTGCACTCCCCTGCCTTAGGCTAATTGCCTTTGTGTCATTTTCTCTTTGCTCCATTTTGTTTTGTTGCTGTTTAGTTTTTTTCCATTGTTTTTGCCCTGTATTGCTTTTGTTTGCTGTCTTCTTGTTTTCTTGTTACTCAATTTCTCTGCTGCAGCTGCTGTTGCTTTTGCTCTGCAGTTGCTGTTGCTGTTGCCTTTGTCCTGCAGCTGCTGCTGCTGCCTTTCTGCAGTTCCTGCTGCCACTTCCAAACTGCTGCATTGTTCTCTTCCTCTGCCAAGGCTGCTGCCAAGCTGCTGCTGCTGTTGCTGCTGCTGCCACTTCTTCTCCTGCCAAGCCAAGTCCAGTTCTTGCAGCCAAGCTCAGATCCCATCCAACTGAGCCAAAGTCCAATTCAGTGAAGGCCAAAGGCCTAGTTCAATAGCTAAGCCCAATACATTTCATCCCAAAGGCCCATCAAACTGAAACCCAAATCAGTCAACTGTGGGCTTAACCAAAGCCCAGTTGTTTAAGACCAAAGCCCAAATTCATTAAGGCCCAATCCAATTCAGGCTTAATCAAAAGCCTAAGTACCAAAACCAAAGCCCATTTGCATTTCAAAGACCAACTGAGCCCAAGCTCAGTTCCTTTTATTGTGAACAAACCCATTAGCACTCAAAGCCCAATTTAAGCCAAAAGGCTTCAAAACCCAACAACAATGTAGGAACCCAATTAGCTAAAACACTTCCAAAACACACCCGATCTTTGTGGATCGACCCGTACTTGCACGAGCTACAACTGACGACCGTGCACTTGCGGTATTACTGTAGGCCCGTTTTCATTGCTTCATTTTTATACACTCTTCCGGACCTGCCACATCCCAGCACAACACATCACATTAGCTTAATGTGTTGTACCGGGCCAGACTAATTAGCATAGAGGCGCAACACAGCAAGTGGCACGGATAAGTACGTACAACAGCACGGCGCAACACACTAATAAGGCACGCCATATCATGTATAAGACACTACACAATATTGTATAACACAACATATATTTCACAAAAGAGTGTTTATTTTAACCATCTTCGTTATATCGAAAAATTTCAATAATGACACATATATATCTAGATATGTTAATAATATTTACTTTGAAAAATATAAAATAAATGTGCCAAAACAAGGTACAGCACGATACAACACGCCCTCGAGCACGGTCCATAAAACTATGGATTTACTTTCAACAATGGATCTTGTTTTCTAGCTCACCGAAAACCATTTCTAATTCGAAATATAAATTTTATTAAAATTGGATTTATATCTTGAAAGTTATGATTTTTTTTATAATTTGTTTTTAAATTGGAAAAACCAAAGGATAAAAAAAAGAAAAACTTAGACATAAGGGACTTGGTTGTCTTGAATTTTTCGTGTCCATTTGACTCATGCCCAGTGTTTACTTGTCCACTAGAACCATGTTTTATGAGTTTTTGGACAATTGAGCCATTTTCTCTTATTAGCTTCTTTAATTAAGCGGATCGAGACAAATATTTGGTCTGAATCAAATAGCGAGTCAGACCTAACCGAGACTTAAAACAAATGGCCTGACATCTCTGGCCTGACATCTGACTCTCGCTTAGTCATTGGTCGAGTCAGTAGAAAAAAACATTACAAATCACTGTTTATGGACCGGGCCCGGTTGGTATAGCACCCACAAAAGATTGGCCGCCGAAGTATTTTTCTTTCCGAATTGATACCCACTTCCTCCTTCCCATTCTCTGCGTCTCTCTTCGGCGGCATTGGAGTAACTCGAAACCCGAGACTCAGTCAGATTTATCATCAAAGGTACATTTCTAACATTTCAAATTACTGAATCAATCTGATACATTACACAAATGAATTTGCGTTTTGTGAGAAATTATTATAACATATCACAACTTGAGAGTTTTGTGAGGGATGAGTGTAAATCTGGAAGGATACAGAAGCTTGATGATGGTTTGAGATACTTTGATCAGTTGATTAGGGAAAAGCCATTACCGTCTAATTATACATTTAATCATGTATTTGGTTCGTTATCGAAAATCAAATGCTATTCAGATGTGATTCTGTTGTATAAGAAGATGAGTTTGGTTGGAGTAAAACCTAGTATTTATACATTTAGCATTTTGATTAATTGCTGTTGTTAATTAGGAAAAATTGATTATGGGTTTTGTTTGTTTGGGGAGATGTTGAAGAGAGGTCATCATCCTGATAGGGTTACTTTCACTACATTGATTAAAGGGTTGTGTCTACTAGAAAAGATTGATTTTGCATTCAAACTGTTTGGTAAAATGACTGAGTCAGGGATTCAACCTGATGCTATTGCTTGTAATACTCTTATATCCGGGCTTTGTAGCATCGTTAAAGTGGAATTAGCTCTTCAGATAAGAAACAAGATGGGGAATTGGAACTGCAGCCCTACGGTTGTTTCATATTCTGCGATTATAGATACGCTTTGCAAAGAAGAATTAGTTGATGATGCTTTGGCTCTCTTCTCTGATATGCTCAAAGATTCGAATGTTGTACCTCATGTAGTTGTTTACACTTCTTTGATCGATGGGCTTTGCAGTTCAGGCCGGTTGGATGAGGCAAAGAGAATCTTTGACGAGATGGTAAGTAGAGGAATCTTAGGAAATGTAACGACATATAGTTGCATTCATGGGCACTGCATACATGGTAAATGGGAAGAAGCAAGAAGATTTTTTAATGAAATGTTGGATAAAGGGATTTTACCCAATGCTATAACCTTTACTATATGGATAGATGCACTTTGTAAAGATGGGAAGACTGAAGATGCTGTGGGGTTATTTAAATACATGGAAAAGATAAATATAGAACCTGATCTGATTACTTATAATTCAATGATCAACGGTCCATGTTTGGCAGGTCGGTTGCAAGATGCGGTGGAACTATTTGACTTGATGGTGGATAGGGGCCTTGAACCGAATGTTGTCAGTTGCACTACATTAATTGATGGTATTGCAGGAATCGTAAGCTGGATGAAGCTATGCAACTATTCGAGAAAATGAAACAAAACGGGGTGAAACCCACATCAGTTACTTACGGTATACTCTTAGCAGGGTTATACCGAGATGGAAGAATAAAGACCGCAGAAAGTTTCTTATGTGAGATGCAGTCTCGTGGTCATTACCCAAATAAAATTACACCCTGTACAGTTATGGATGGACTCTGTAAGGATAGAGAAATTGAGGAAGCAGTAGAATTGTTTGGATCCATGGATGGTACAGATATCTCAGGTAACATTTGAGTTCACTTGTCTCTTTGTAGTCTATGTTGATCATTCATTGTTTTTTCTTTTAGTTTCAGGTTAAGTGGCTTCGGTACCTAGATGAAAATCAACTTTGCTTTTGTTTTTGTTGCGCAGTAAGTAGAAACTAGCAGCCACCAACCAGCACTGCCTTTCTAAGGGGTTACACTCTGTCGAAGCAGGCACAAAAAGAGTGGACAAATCTGCTGTATGGAAGCTCGATCTGCAAGGTTTGGCATGTTTCTGGAGCTGTTCACGCCTTAAAGGAGCCCCTAAGGATGGAGACTCAGATCCCACTCATTCTATGAGTACCAATAGTTTGGTTGGACCAAAACCTGGAACTTCTATTGATTTTATTAGTGGCTTCAGCGCGGCGAAAAAGACTGGCTGAGCAGGAAATAACTTTGCAAAGCCCTGAAGTATGTCATGTTATAACGTATAACAGGTATTCAGCTTTTATTTTTGCAAAGATAACATACACTGTCTACTGAACCTCCTTATGTGAGTTGGTGTTAGTAAAATATTAGTATGGATGAAAGGCATTCAGGTCAATAATTGTGAGATTATCTATTTGATGGCTACTACTCTATTCGTTATTACCCACCTATTAATACTTTCACTGACACCTGCTTAATGGGTTAATATGGAAATCAACATTTCTTATGGAGCATTAGGCCACTCAGAACATATAGATTGAAAATTACGTCGTTTCAGAGCATTTCATTCATTTAAGGCTATTGATTTGTATTAAAGGCTTTTAGCCCCAAATCATTTCTTTAGTATTATGCCCTACACGGGGCTGTAAGTGAGATGCCCTGCATTTTTGTTTTCTCTTGGTTTGAATCATTTGTTGGTTGCGAAGCCGATGAATGAAAGGATTTACAACCATCTAAAGTGAAAACAGGGACACGATTCTCTGTATTAAAGAATTTTATGACCTGTGTAAATATTTGGCATCTTAGTCTCCTGCGAGGCACAATAGAATCCAAAATAGATGAAATTCTAATAGCTTTATGTCTCAGGGATGTTTATCATTATTGGCAGAAATAGCAGTTCTGGCGAGAGCTCATTAAACTCCTGCAAATCTTAATATCTCCTTTTCTCCTTGTTCATTTTTTTCTTTGTTTGTTTGATAGGCTCTTTTTGTTTAGATTATATATCAAATTAATTAACAAAGCCGCACTCAAAATCATTTTGTTTCTTTCTTTCTGTTATCTTATATATACAGGGAGGTGGGTGCTGTACAGTTTGCAGGCGCTATCCGGGCCCGCCTGAGTTTATTTTGTAAATTTAACAGCCCCTCAAAGCTGTTATCGGATTTATGCTGTTTTTTATGCTCAGAAGTTATCGGATTTATGCTGTTTTTTATGCTCAGAAGTTTCTTTAAACCCCAAGGAAGTTTAGAAGAGAAAAGCTAAAAACTCAAAGGGCATTCTTTCTATAAGTTCTCGATCCCATTTTCTTTTAAAGAGTAAAAAAATATAACTCTTCTAGTGCTTATTAGTAGCTCTGTTTTATTAACATAGGAGAATTTATGATGTGGATCACCCTCGCCAATTATATGATGCTCCAGTATCTAAGAGTAAGAATACAAGTAATGGATTTATGTATCTGTGATCTTCTCTGTCTTGGTTAACTAATATGCACCTTAAGTTGTCCCAGAAATATATCTTGTCACCAGTTCTATTCCTGTATGTTTTTCCAACTGTTACTTTTAACATAAGGCTGATGGATACGAGAATGGCCAAAATATATTTGCTTTGTCTCTGTTTCTTTAGAATTTACCAGGTACAACTTCTTCATTGTATTATTGCTAGTGGTTGTTTGAAACTATTCTTGATTCATGCACTGCCTATACCGGACTAGGAAAACTTCGTAATCCACTTCGCTTGTCTTAATTCATAGATACTTCTCAATGTTCACCACATGGTTTCGCAAGTCTCACCGAGCCCCAGGATGTTTTCCTTGATTCTTCTTCATCCACAACAGAAGCTCCAGAATGATTCTACCCGCTCATATTCTGCACTCTAGACTCCTTTCAGTTTCGCCGCTGTTTGCTTCATCTGTTCATCCTACTGTGAAGCAAATGATCCTGTGACGATCAGATATCAATCGCCCCAAAGATTCTCCCGTCGTAAGAAGAGATCTCCTTCCGAGCTGGTTCGGCACTTCCACCATGTAATTGGTCTGCTATAAGATGCGTCAGTTCCAAGGTTCATGAGGTCGATCTATTGTGCACTCGGCTTTCACTACAGCTTCCATTTTCAAGCCACCTTGGGTAACTCAGAGCTCTGAAGCGTTTCTGTCAGCTACTTTTGTCCTCGCAGGCCCTCGTCTTGCAAATATATGGAATTTGGAGAATTTATAGTCTGTAAATTAGGGTGGTAATATTCTACTTCCGTCTTTGTCCAACCTTAAAATGCTCAGAGAACTTGGTAACCTCATCGAACTGTCAGTACACTGCAACCGCATCGAACTTCAGCTACTTGATGAGAACTGTTTCACTGGCCGCTTACCTTCCACGGTTGGAGAACTTTGAAACCTCATTGCACTGTCAATACACGGCAACTCATTTTCTGGGAATCTTCAATATTTCTTCTCTGAGAATTTGCCTCCAAGCATCCAAAATCTTACAAGGCTTTTATACCTGGATGCTAGTCTGAACAAATTCACTGGAGTAATTCCTCGAGCTCGGTTGTTTGGTACTACTCAAAAAATCCGGATCATAGAACTTACTGAAAGGACCTATCACCTGTAATACCTTTGGAAATAGGAAGAATGTCTGTTATACAACCTCTGATACTGGGGACCTATCATCTCCTTTATTTCTGTTCTTTTGTTAAGAGCATAGACTGTGATTGTCATTGTATCACAAACTCTGTCTTCTGTGTAGAAGAAGAAAACGTAAATTTCGAACAAAAGAAATTAATCTCCATTTTTATCATCTTCATAATCGTTAGTAGTGTAATGTACTTGTGCAGGATAGATTCTGGTTCATTTCTCAGACTCAAGGAACAAGTTATATTTATGAAGGCACCCCCAAATAAATTACCAGCAAACATATGGGGTGCCTTCATAGAGAACAATAGTTATTAAGGGACACCCAAGTTACCAGCAAAGATTATATACTCTTGTGCCCTTCATACGGAACAATAAATTCATTTGTATTAGCTCTCTTTTCTGGAAACTTACTTGAAATGAATTTGAGTCGAAGATTACTGCAGTTGCTGGATACAAGAGCTGCAGCAGGAGGTAATTATTCATTTCTACTGAATCATGATATTGTGAGATATTATTATGCTTCTGAAGGTGGTAACAGAGTAACACAATTTGAGCGTTTTGTGTGGGATGAGTGTAAATCAGGAAGGATTAAGAAACTCGATGATGGGTTGAGATACTTTGATCAGTTGGTTTCAGAAAGGCCATTACCATCTAATGTTACATTTAATCATGTGTTGGGTTCGTTATCTAAAATCAAATGTTATTCGGATGTCATTTTGTTGTACAAGAAGATGAGTTTGGTTGGGGTACAACCTAATATCTACACGCTCAACATTTTGATAAATTGTTGTTGTACATTAGCGAAAGTTGATCACGGGTTCTGTTTGCTTGGAGAGATCATTAAAAGAGGTTACCATCCTGATACAATCACTTTCAATACACTGATTAGGGGGTTATGTCTTCAACAAAAGATTGATTTTGCAATCCCAAGTGTTCGACAAAATGACTAAGACGGGTATTCAACCTAATGCTGTTACATGTAATACTCTTATACATGGGCTGTGTAAAACTGGTCAAGTGGGTCCTGCTCTCAAGTTAAAAAATAACATGCTGAAATGGAAATGCAGACCCGATGTCGTTTCATATAATACCATTATAGATACCCTTTGCAAAGGAGGTCTAGTTGACGAAGCTTTGGTTCTCTTCTCCGAAATGCTTAGAGATTTGAATGTTACACCCAATGTTATTGTTTACAATTCTTTGATCAATGGACTTTGCAAACCAGGCCAGTTGGATGAGGCAAAGAAGCTCTTTGACGACATGGTTGGTAGAGGAATCTCTGGAGATATAGTAAGTTATAATTCTATGATTCATGGTCATTGTGTACATGGTCAACAAAAAGAAGCAAGAAGATATTTTGATGAAATGATGGAAGATGGGATTTTACCTAATATTGTAACCTTTAATATATTAATAGATTCACATTGTAAAGATGGTATGATGGAAGATGCTTGGGGGTTATTTGAACTGATGGACAAGTTAAACATCTCACCTGATCAGTTTACGTATAATTCAATGATGGATGGTCTGTGTTTGGTAGGGCAGCTGCAAGATGCGGTGAAACTGTTTAACTCGATGGTGGATAGGGGCATTCAGCCAGATGTTATCAGTTGCAGTACATTAATCGATGGGTATTGTAAGAATCGTAAGTTGGATGCAGCTATGAAATTATTTAAGAAAATGAAACAAAATGGACTGAAGCCCACAACAGTTACCTACAGTATACTATTAAGGGGACTATACCAGGGTGGAAGAATGCAGACTGCTCAAAGGTTTCTTAGTGAGATGCAATCTTCTGGTGAATCTCCAGATGAAGTGACATACACTACAATCTTGCATGGCCTTTGCAAGAATGGGGAAATTTGTGAGGCAATAGAATTGTTTGAATCCATGGAGGGTAGTGGTATCTTAGCTAACATTGAAATGCATAATATTCTTATTCATGGTTTTTGTCAGGCCGGCAAGTTGGAAGATGCATGGAAACTATTTAATGAGATCCCAGAAAAGGGATTAGTTTCTGACGTAGTAACGTATAACACTATGATAACTGGCTTCTTTCACAACAGGATGTTCTTGGAGGCTAACAAATTGATCATTGAAATGGAAGAGAAAGGTTGTTTACCAGATTTCATTACATATGATATCATCATTAAGGGTTTCCTTGAAGGGAAGAAGACTGAGGAGGCATTACAATTTCTTCGCCAGATGCGTGAAAGAAATTTTGTACCAAGTGATTCTGTTTTTTCCTTGTTAATAAAAACTCTCTCAACGGATGAACTGAAAAACCTTTCGCTGTTTTTGTGAGACCTTGTACTTGTTAAGGGTAACAGGCATCTACATGGTTTGACTAATGTATGATTTTGTAAATTATATTAAGTTTTTATTAATCATTCCTTGCCTTTGTCTAATTCTTCAGGTGGTAGCTAGCATTGTCCGACTCTTGTTATTTTGATTTTAAATTCTTGTTCAGAAAATTCTCAGGTGGCGTTGGCAATGTAAGGTTCCAGGCTTCTGCAGTGATATGTGGCTGTCTCCAATGACAGAATGAAAATTTCTTTCAGACGGCAACTATATGGAAGCTTGATTATAACGTACTATGGGGTTATTCCTCTACGTTTTGGATATTTTTATGGCGATCAGCGTTGTTCTAAAGTTGAATCACAAAGGGTATTTGTGCATCATGAACTGCAAGGATTGTGGTGAGCATAATGAATTTAAGCATAACCGAAATATAAATCCATTCTTAAAAAAACATATCTGTGAATAAAAAGAAACAAAAGAAAAACACTAAATTTAATCAAAAGAAACCCACCAGCTCTTACTACACGCTGCAAAATAAATCGTTAATAATAATAATCCCATAAATGTAGATTTATCGTCATCGGAATTGTTTCATAGAGTGAGTATATATCTTGATAGATTAGAAAGGTAGAATTGAACAAGAATCCAAATGAAATCAATCACATACCTTTGTTGATGTCTTTTTGTAGTCTTCAATCTTCAATCTTCATCCTTTAAGGATAGCTTTGATTCAACTTCTTAGACCTAATCTAGTCCGAAACTATCTTTAAAATGCTAAATCAAGAATGTATTTTGACAACTAAAATTGACAACTAACTTGACATACCAACGCTAGTGGGTTCAACCGAGCAGTGCTTTAACAGTTAGATACAAAAGGCAAAGTCAGCAGCCGAAAGACTAAGGCAGTGATCGTAGTGATCAGTTAAGAAGAATCATTTTGTGTGTACACTTACGCGTAAAAGATTGAAGTGGAATTCATGCCTAATTTGGAGGAAATTGGCTAAGAAGAATTTCAAGTTTGCATTTGGGTGTTGATACATAATTTGAGTAGCAGTTGTAGCGTAGTGCACAACGCTAAGGTGTGGCTCAAGTTAGTGAGATCAATAGAAAAGAAGTAAAGCTAAGTGGTGTTGGTTCTTAGGCATGAAATTTTGCAAAGGAGTTTCGCAAAGACCAGCAAAGATTGCTGAATTTCAAAAGAGGTTTTGCAGGTGCGTAATAGCGAAGTTAAGACAAGTATAGTGTTTATACTGGGTCACGTTCAACGAGGACATTGAACGTATTAAGTGGGGGATGTCTATGACCGTCTAGGCAAGTGGCGCACAATGATTGCGCAACATTACATGGACTATCAAGTACTAAGAATGACATAACCCTACAGGGATAATGAAGCGCAAAGGTGCCGCCACATTGTAAAGACATTTGGATAAGTAATGAATCTTATTTGCCGACACAATGAAGCTTCATTGAGGAATGGCAAGACAACGCCAAAGTGGAAAGATGCAACATGCGATGTTGGCATTGATGCATATTCACATAATTGAGTTGGCCCAAACTCAAGGATGATGCAAGAAAGTAGAATAGGCCAAAACTTGTTCTATGCATTATTTCGAGGAACGACCAAATCTTGAACAAGTGCAAACAATCTAGTAATATAAGTGCGACATTGCTATTGTCAAGCAAATTGGTTAAGTGAGGCATATGACGCATGAATGACTAAAATGAGCTTAAGGAGTCGGCCCTTATGATTGAAGCACAAGGATTGACCGTGCATTAGCTTAGAGCAAGAAGAATGCAGGGCCAAGTTCAGTAAAGCGCAACAATTGTGCAATACGACTCAATTGACAGTTAAGAGTTCGTGACAAGCTTCACAAGCGTGCCAATGATGCAAGACAATAAAGGAAGGCTAAAAATGGAGTTTATAAGCATGGAGAATGTTTCTAACTACTGTGGAACATGTGTTGAGTGTTGGACCGAGTTTAAAGAGAAACTGCCCAAGGTGGCCCTCTATAGGCGGTTATGGAACTACTCCATGGGACAGATGGATGTCCCCTGCGTGTGCAACAGTTGTGCACGTTTTTTATCCTAAAAAGATTCTGTACAAATAGTCCTAAGGCATGGGAAAATCAGTAGGCTTACATAGGAGATTGTGAGACTCAGTTGAGAGAGTTTTTTCAAGGTTAAGGCTTGGTTCAAAAGAAACAAGTCTGTGTATGTCCCTAAGTGAGAAAGTTTTGTATATCTTCCCTTAATGTTATAAAAAGTGAGTAATTGTGTCATGCTCTAAGTGTTGTTGGTTGGATGCTTGTTGTTGGTAATGTATGACATTGTTTGAATGTTTTATGGGATGCATTTGAGAAGTTTAGAGAAGATAAAGAAGGCTTAAAAACTTCCATTGTATAACTGAAGAGTTGTCTATTTGCGTAGGTGTAAACTTATAAGGCTGAAGTGCAGGTGGGTGAAGCTTGATTCACGGAACCACTATACTGTCAGGTTACACTTTCGTAGAAATTTGCAAGGTGCATTTGAAGGTGTGACACCGGCCTAGTCAGTGTTCGACCAAGATGGCGCTACACTGCCTGGACCCCAAACTGGAGAATCACGTATCTATTTAAACCCCAAACACCAATTCCACACCCTTTAGTTCAACATACCAATGAAAATAAGTTCTCTTTTGGGTCCTAGTTAGTAAGCTCGCGAATTTCATCGGTATAATTTACGAATCTGTCCGAATCGTCTGAACTCGTGCATCTCCTACTTACTTTCCGTATCCCAATTAGGTTTGTGAATTTTCATACTAATACTAAAATGAATTATACCCATATTTGCGAATTACTAAATTATACGGCTCGTGTAATATTTTCGCGTCATCACCAAACTATCATTTTGTATCACATTTTTGACTTCTAAAATCTTACATATACCAAACTAAGATTAATATCACCAATATACATGTACTTGCGGATTATATTTTATATTTCATACGTTTAAATCATTAAATCATAACACAAGGCAAGATTATGTTAAGAATAGTTTTCTAAAGGTTAATATATGCCGAATTTCGTTTTCCGAATTTGAATCTCTAAAATGAATTATACACATATGTATGTCGTTCTGAATTATTTACGAATCACGAACTGTTTCCTACCGAATAATGGACTGAATCTACATTTCTTCAAAAGCAATAATTCTCGTAAGTTTGCAGTCCTACGCTTTTGTCATATTCCGAATCACTAACTAGGCTTTGGATATTTATTTTTGGGAAAACTTGTGTTTGATCCATTTATAGTTGGGACCAGAATAGTTTGGTCCAGCGGTAAAAAGCGTTTGGTCTATAATTATATGAAAATATCAAATAGACCAAGATACCCTTACATACAGTTTCAACATTATTAATTCCCGCAATTCTTCTATTTCCATAATTATTTGAGTTCATGTTCTCCGATGAACTCTAAACTTTCTACTATTTTCATACAAAAGTTCATTCCTTCAAATGAACACCTAATCAAACAACAACCAGAACATAGTTCATTATCTAAAATGAACACACAACAAATCTTCATTGTTATGAACAAAGAAGAGAATTCATTTTTTCGAATTCTAATCAAAACAAAATTATAACAAAGTTCATTCTTTAAAATGAACACATAATAAAACTTCATTATTGTGAACAAAAAACAGAGTTCATCCTTTCAAATGAACACCCAATCAAACCAAAACGAGAACAAAGTTCATTCTTTCAAATGAACACCTAATTAAACAGTGTTCTTTATTTCAAAATGAACACCTAATCGAAACAAAATAAATCAAAACTAGAACAAAGTTCATTCTTAAAAAGGGTATGAATAAATAACAAAAAACAGAGCTCATTTTCTTTCGAATGAACACTTAAAATCAAAGCCAAAACTGAAGCCAAATGTGAGAAAATCAATCTTCATCTTCTTTGACGACAAATCAAATCTTCGTAATCTTCAACTCTTCAAAATCAATTTTCAAATTTTCTTATCTGTAAATAAATCTTCGTCATCAATCTTCATCTTCTTTGACAGCAACAGAGAAGAACGCAGCAGCAGAAGAAAAACACTAAAAAAAAGAAAAAATCAAATCTTCATCTTTGTTATCAATCTCTGTAAATCGGAAACCTAAAAACGAAAAATCTCGTAGCAGAAGAAGAAAAATGAGAGACAAAAACTAGATTTGAAGAACAGAAAGGAAAGAGAAAGCAAATCTGCAAATGATTTTTTCTTTACTGATTTAGTGTATATACGGTTATAAAAGGATATTTTAGTATAAAAAAAAGCTCGCATGGCTATTCTCCGTCCTAGTCCCGAACAGTAATATTCATTTAAGAAAAGGACCAACCAGACATTTGACCGAGTCAACCGGACCAAACTAACTCATTCAGCGAATTCACCAAGCCGCAGGGGACGGCACTGATTACGCACTACATTTATACAGGGGCTTGTCCGATGAAAATCTAAATCAAACGTACATAAATTGGCATAGGGTCTCAAAATTATGGACGAAGCTTCTCCGGGGAAACAAAATCTAAAGGTTTTAGTCAAGGAGAAGACCAGACCAGACAAGACGAGACAAGTCAGTTTTCACGGTTTTCATTTTGTGCCTGTATTATTAATGTACATGAGTGAGTCAAGAAGACTGGTTTGTATCGCCCAGCTCCATCTTAAGTTTCTTTCATTCACTCGTTAAATTATGAAGGGACACCCAAGTTACCAGAATTAACAAGATTAAGAATTTGGGATCTTCTACCAACAGTAAAGTAAATTTTCCTTGAAATGAATTTGAGATTACTGCTGGATACAAGAGCTGCAGCAGGAGGTAATTATTATTATTATCACTCATTTCTAGGGAATCATAAAATCGTGAGATATCATTCTTATGCTTCTCAAGGTGGTTATAATGGTAGTAGAATAATAAGACAACTTGAACGTTTTATGATGGATGAGTGTAAATCTGGAAGGATTAAGAATTTTGATGATGGTTTGAAATACTTTGATCTATTGATTTTGGAGAGACCATTACCTTCTAATGATACGCTTAATCATGTGTTCGGATCATTATCCAAGATTAAATGTTATTCAGATGTCATTTTGTTGTTTAAGAAGATGAATTTGGTTGGGGTACAACCTGGTTTGTATACATTCAATATTTTGATTAATTGCTGCTGTCAATCAGGAAAAGTTAATCATGGGTTTTGTTTGCTGGGAGAGATGTTAAAAAGAGGTTATCATCCTGATACTGTCACTTATACTACACTGATCAAGGGGTTGTGTCTTCAAGCAAAGATTGATCTTGCAATCAAAATGTTCGACTAAGACGGGTATTCAACCTAGTGCCTATACCTGTAATACTCTTATACATGGGCTCTGTACAACTGGTCAAGTGGATCGTGCGCTTCAGTTAAAAAACAACATGTTGAAATGGAATTGTAGACCCGATGGTGTTTCATATAATGCTATTATAGATACTCTTTGTAAAGAAGGTTTACTTGATCAAGCTTTGGTTCTCTTCTCCGAAATGCTTAACGATTCGAATATTGTGCTTACTTACAATATTTTGATTAACGGGTTTGGTAATTCTGGCCGGTTAAAAGATGTGAAAAGACTCTTTGATGAGATGCTTAGGCGAGGAATTTCTGCAAATTTAACTACTTACAATTCTATGATTCATAGTCATTGTGTAAATGGTCAACATGAGGAAGCAAGACGATATTTTGATGAAATGATGTTTCAAGGGATTTCACCAGATACAATAACATTTGGTAGGTCGGCTGCAAGAGGCGGTTAAACTGTTTAACTCGATGGGGGATAGGGAACTTCAACCGGATGCTGTCAGCTGCAATATATTAATTAATGGGTATTGTAAGAATCGTAAGTTGGATGCAGCTGAGCAACTATTCAAGAAAATGAAGCAAAATGGGTTGAATCCCACAACAGTTACCTATAATACACTAGTAAGGGGGCTATACAAGGAGGGAAGAATGACGACTGCTCAGAAGTTTCTTAATGAGATGCAATCTTTTGGTCAATCTCCAGATGAAGTTACTTGCATTACAATTTTTGATGGTCTATGCAAGAATGGGAAAATTGTGGAGGCAATAGAATTGTTTGAATCCATGGAGGGTACATGTATCTTATCTAATATTAATATGTACAGTATTCTTATTCATGGATTTTGTCAGACTGGCAAATTGGAAGATGCAAGAAAACTGTTTAATGAGATTCCAAAAAAGGGATTAGTTCCTAATGTAGTAACGTTGTTTGCACTGTGTGGGCTTCCAACTCAAAACCAATTAGTTATGAGTGGAGTGGCTGCACACCTTATATATTAAGATCTAGGCTAAGGAGTTAGTAATGTGGGACTATCTTATAGTTTCTCCAACATGCTCCCCCTCCACGTGTACGGCGGAGTAAACCACTACAATGTGGACCTCTGTACGGGTGGACGGGGAGCCCTTTGAGCCTACTTCTCATTCCACTCTCATACGGGCTTAGCTCTGATACCATGTTTGAAGTGTGGGCTTCCAACTCAAAACCAATTGGCACTGAGTGGAGTGGCTCCACACCTTATATATTAAGGTCTAGGCTAATGAGTTAGCTATGTGGAACTATTTTATAGTTTCTCTAACATGCCCCCATCCACGTGTAGGGCGGAGAGCAAGCCACTATAACGTGGATCTCTGTACGGGTGGACGGGCAGCCCTTTGGGCATAGTTCTCATTCCACTCTCATTCGGATCTAGCTCTGATACCATGTTTGAAGTGTGTGGGCTTCCAACTCAAAACCAATTGGCGATGAGTGGAGTGGCTCCACACCTTCGAACAAGGGTAGAACTTAGATTGCCCTTGTCCTTTATATAACGCTGTTGGGAGGCAAATAGTATTTGTGTATCAAAGGTGACAGTATTGTATTTCAAATCGGAGTCTTTCCTTGCAAGTTCTATTTGTATTATCAGTTGCTTTTAGAGGAATCACTTGCTTTTATTTCATCATGAACCGAAATGTATTGGCGTGCATGTATACTGATACGACAAGAAGAACAGAAAATATATAATAAAAGATAAAATATATAAATTCATAAAAATAAAAAACCATCAGCTATGATTGCCTTCTACTCCACGCTGCAAATATTAATCATCAAAGGTCCATGCATGTTCCGTATATCCCATGGAGTTTTACCAACCATCCACATAACCACTTTCTTTGATGCCAAGTCAAACAAGACTTTTATGTCCAGAAAATTCGCAGCCTGGATCATGTTTTCTGAAATCAAAATTCAGTAACTGGGCATGCCAAATCTTTTTATCTTCATCTCTAGTCTCAAACTCGGCGTGTTTGCTGCAGTAGTCGATCACTTTTGCCAAGATATTGCCGGTGATGGTACGTAGTAAAGGGAGTAACAATATTCTCAGTTTCGTTATTAGTTATCATGTGCTCAAGGGTTTTAGATTGCAATGCGACAGCCTCCTCGATAACGGAGGTCTTTTCGTCAGAACTCTTTAAAGTAATCATCTTCACTGGTGCTGCTGCCATACCCTGTTAAGAATTTTTTTTCTTTTCTGGTTTAATAACTCGGATTCTAAAGTAATCCCTTTTAATGCCCATACCCGCAATTGCATCAACCGTTGTGTCTTAAACCGAAGAAGAAAACATCTTTTCGCATTTATCTTTTTCTCATTAAGAGCCGCGTCTCTTGGCAAGAGACATCTCCAAGAGTCATAATAGAGCCTATAAAATGGAGCCAAGCCCCAAAAACATATCGACACCCCTTAGCCTTATTCATCATCATATCATTCGATCAATCCATTATCCATCATCCATCACTTCATCGATATCTAAATCTTACGTAATGGCTGATAATGATATCAGAAACTTCTATCTAGATGCAAGAGTGCTATATAGAAGACTAGTTCTGGACAGTGGGCGAGAAATAGTTATAACCATGCAAGCCATTGCATTGTGGATTGTTCTTGAAGGAATGGGGTTTCCCAATCTAGTTCGAAAATTTCTCAAGATCCATGAAATGGTTGTGAACAAGCTCCTGGATGAAGCAGATATGTGCCTCAGATGTGTTCAATCGGTTCAACCCCCTGTACCGGCGGTTAATATGTCTGATATGCCATTAACTGAAGGCTTAATGGGTGGTAATAAGCGAATAAATCTGATGTTGGTATACACGAACAGTACGAATGTCATAACGAAAGTGAATGAAACCGTGTTTGGATCATTTTCTATCGCTTTCGATGACATAATTCAAGAGGTGTCAGGAATGAGCTTTCCAGAATTGAATGTTCTTCCTTTAGCGCAAGATCTGCTAGAGGGCCACGCAGAACAAGCAGCACCTTGTTTTGATGCACCTTCAGCGTACTCTTCTGTTCTTCCAAATCATACAACGCTCGGTAAGGACGAACATGTACCAGAAAGCAAGCGTGCAATATTCTGTACGTTTACACGAGAATATCCGGTTCAACAAAAAGAACTTGAGAGCTTCTTGGAAAGGTAATAATCTTACTCAACAACCAAATACCGTTAAATAAATTTGTGTATATTAATCGTCTGATCTGTGGCTTAATTATTCATAAAATTCACTTGATACTACAGATCGTATGGTGAAAGGTGTATCGAGAAAATTACAATGCAGCAAGTTCCAGGTAATGAGCATCCATCTTGGGCGTCAATAATTTTCCATTCTCAAATCCCGGTGCAGGAAATCATGCAAGGGAGAGAAACTGCACCAATCAATATAAATGGGAAACACGTTTGGGCTGGAAGCCTCGAATTCATGGAAAGGTTATGAATCTTATGATCCAAGAGAGAAGATCAGGTTGGATGCGTTTAGAAGATCAGAAATATATGTTTCTTTTTTCTTTTCGTTTCACCATTTTGTTGTGGGTACAATAAAACCAGCAGTTTTAAGGCTGTTATGATTTATCAGTTATCAATCAATAAAACTCTTACTCCCACCTTACTTATTATATAGGCGGAGTTTAAAATTTTGTGGTACCATTACATAGGCGGAGCTCCATTTTCAAAGTTGTTTTTTCCACGTACATCCTTATTAATGATGTATGGGTATCATATAATCTAGTTTTACATATGAGATATAGATATATAAAACAATATTTATATTGGAACAACTAAGGATAAATTTAAAAAGTAAAAGAAAATTTATAAAAACTAAACACTTTCTTATTCAAAGAGAATACTACTTCTCCGCAGGCAGTATTTTGTTTTCTCGCATTTTCTTAGTTGTCAAAAAACCTAAATATGGATACCTAAACGAATCATACATAGAGAAAACAAACTAAAGTCCCTGTCAATAAATAATCAGTAAATGCTCCAGAAAATCTCAACCCCGGAACGGAAAATATTTCTACCTGAGCTAGAGCAGAACAGCATATTTAAATTTAATATCACATGAAGAAAATACACATTCAAATTTTAATTTTAATTTTCTGGAAAGGGAACTACCAGTAAGAGCTGTGGAAGTTCTTCAACCGTGTAGTAATCTTTTTGTTCTTTCCCAACAAACGTACCCGAGTTATCTGAAACTAGGCTCTCCACATAAGCCTCCATCCCTTGGATATTCTTCATGTATTCATACCCTCTTGTGTTTTGACATAATTCCTCATCCTCCTCATTTATTATTTCGAACGAAATTCCGGGATAGTTGACAATCATACAGTCTTTTTGTTTAAGCCTCTCCACATAAGCCTTAATATTTTGGCGTCTTTTTGTTTCATCCAAGTGAATTTTTACAACATCAACCCTTTCACGAAAACTATCCTTCACCATTATCTCTAATAGGATTTCGCCATCTTTTAAAGATATAGATTTCCTTATGTATTTACAGGATCGAATACCCATTGTCACTGTCGCCATAAGTTGTCGCTGGTTAATTTTGAACACTTTAGACCAACTCTCTCTCACTCCGTAATTTATCATCTCCCGTATCTCAAAATTAGTGTCAGGAACACTACAAAGCAAGCAAAGGAAACCTCTCACCACATCAACAAATCTGTAATCGAAATCATCCATATATTCAGGTTGTGGTATTTCTTTGAATACCCCGTCTTCCATATCCATACAAATTAAAAGTTGTGGTTTCCACTTGGTACGCTGCTTTGCTACCCAGTGGACAGCTCCATTTGGAAACACCCCATGCTTTACGCTAATTTCATAAGAACTGTAAGAATGATAGTTTTCCCATGAATCTGAACTTAAAGTATATATCTCAAACTTGTGAAACATCCGTACGTGGTTGACTGTAAATTGAGACAAACTTGTAATCACAAGTTTTAGAATCATAACCAAACCCTAAAGATCGGTTCTCAAACCCAAAAGGCGATCTAATTACTTTATACTCTCCGGTACATGGATTCCAGACATAAAAAATATAACCAGCATGGGATGCGCAAATCAAACCATTACAACAACCCACAATTGTAATACCATCACCTCGACGACCGTCACAGGGCTTCTTCTCGAATGGGTACATAATCTTTACAACATCCTCACTAGATATCAATGATTTCGATTCTACGTTTTGTCTAATAATTTCTGGGAATATATTAATCACCATAACACCCTCATGGATCCTAGACGTTTCATAATCTGATGTTTCTCTTGGTTCGGTTACAAGTAGTCTTAAATTTTTCATGTTTCTTATCATAATTAAGTTTCATACTACAAAATTCACGATCGAGTAATTTATACCATGAGTTGCATACGCACCTGCATCTTACGATAGAAAAAAGAGGTAGGCTAATGATAATTTTGATAATTAAATCTCCAGCAAGGTTTTCCATTGATCTTGTTCGCTTTCTCTGATTTCTCTCATTCCAAGGCTAAGAAATTGCCTTCATATCTCTGTGTGGTGCTGGGGACTTGCAAAACTAGTCCTAAACTACTAGTATGTGTTTTCCTAGATATTGGTGGAATTTGTTTTTCTTATCTATACTAGGATATGACCCGTGCCGTAACGGCCCGGAATTTGGTTTACTTTTTTGTTTTTTTTGTTTTTCTTAATAATTAAACGACTCATATTAACAAATGTGACCCCATCGGATGTTATTTTCTTAAATTATTCCAACAAAATCACAAATCTCATTATTAAGACAGTTCACTCAGTTTGGACTCCAAACATACACCACCAAATGAGCCAATTAAACCCTTCAAACAACGAAAATGATTAATTAGCACACCGTGATATTTTTTTGCAAGTAGTAATTTCGTGTAAGAGGATGGTGAGACCCTTTCCACTATTCCCAATTCCAATGATAGAATCACTTTTATTCTTCCCACGGTTGAATTTCTATAAAGCAGGCAGGGCAAAGCTACAGACAATGACAAAATGAGCAAACCCACAGATAATGAGCAAAACCACGGATGCAGTAATGCTTTGCAGGTATGCATGTGACAGAAACAAAGAGAAAGCTAACACATATATACACAAGGTTATTGTTTGCTAAGTATGCAAATGAGGCAGACTATGTTACATGGCAGACTAAGCTAACACATGGCAGGCTAAGCTAACATATATATACAAACAGTAAGCCAAAATGAAGTGGAATGCAGGGAAAATGAAAATGCAGTGAAAATGAAAATGCAGTGATGCTAAGTTAACAACTACAAAATGGCAGATAAACTACAGCTAAGATGAAGTGGAATGATGATGTTATTAAACTATTACAAAATGGCAGATCAAATAAACTAATTACGTCTAACACTATTAACAACAAAAAACCAAAAATCTAACACATATATACAAGCAGTATATTCAAAATCAGTAAAGTGGAAGAAAAGAAACAATCACACCGCTACCGAGTCCCCGGCAGCGGCGCCAAAAACTTGGTAGGACTTGAAAGAAGCCTACGACTATGTCTAACTGCAAGTGCACAGTGTCGATATGCAACACAGGGCAAGCACATGTCGATCCTCAGGGACAAGGTGGGTGCTAAAGTTGCTTCTAATGGTCTTTACTAACTGATTCTATGTGACAAAGTGACAGATGATGATTTTTGTGTTGTGTTGAAATACAACTGAGCTATTTTGGTGCAACTGAACTAGTGACAGAAAGTAAAGCTAGAGTGTGAACAAAACTGGAAAGTGCTAAGGTTCTTTTAATCCACCATTAACCTACACTATGAACTCAGCTGATATAGCATCATTCTTGTCCTTATAGCAGGTAAGGGTGAAGATTCTAGTCTTCCCTTTTACCTAAGGTGTTTCACCAGTGGATGAATCAATCACAAATAAGATATCAATCCTAAGCACTAACTGTCTAACTAAAGCACAACTAGTCAGAGGATTCATAACAGTCTATAAGGCATGAGTTGTGCTATAATCACATAGTTTTATCCTAACTAAAATGCATACATGGCATGCACTGTGAGAGCAAAATGTGACAAACGTAACCAAGATTGAAATTTTTCTAGAACAATTTAAGCATTCAAGAATCACACAAACAACATAAATAACATAGTACAAAGCTATGGTTTCATCTCAACCTTAGCTTAGTGAACTAAAACATGTTCAAATTATACTACTGGATGAAACAGATGAAATAGTAAAATTACAGAACACTAAGAGCTTGGTGCTCCGGCTAGCCCGGGCATACCCACACACACAATACCCTGTTCTATTTTATACCCAAAATTAGGATTCTTAACAATTTCCCCCAAAATTCCCAAATTAGGGTTTACATTGAAAATTAAAATTAAAGCTCACCCGTCTTTGCTTTTGTTGTCTCCCCCTCGACCCCATCTCTCTTCTGCGTCTCTGATGCTCTTCCTATGTTCCTATTGTTCCCTACTGATGCCCTAGCTAGCTGTTTTACAAACTCCACACCCTAGGGTTTCACGGGATGTGAAATGGGCAAAATATCTATCCTAGAGAGATGGTGGTGGCAGTGATGGAACTGGTGGTGGTGATGGAGGTGACGACTGCAGTGGCAGGGAATGGTGGTGGAGCAGTTCTCTGCAATTTGGGGAAGATGGAGTTTGGGGAGAAGAGAAAAGAGATCGATGGATTTTGGATTGGGGAGTGTTTGGTTGGGAAGAGGGTATTTGGTTGTTAGGATGTGAGGCGGAACATCAAGTTTTGATGATTGGTGATAAAGGGCGTACGATGAGAAGGTGATGGAATGATCCAACGGAGCGATGGAGATGGGTGTGGAGCGACCGTTGGATGTGAGATACATCAAAACTGACGGTCCAAGATGGAGTTAGGTTCTATAGTGTTAGACAGGAACATCAAAGCTCGATGCACTCTGATGAAGCGACCGTTGGATGATGGAATGGATCCAATCTGACGGCTAAGGAGAGAAGCGGGTTTGGGTTTGGATTTTGGGTTTAGGATATGGGTTTGGGTTTGGGAAATGGATTTGGACTTAGGTAATCTTGAGCCCATTTCTTCTTTAAGAACAATTTCTTCCTTGTTAAGCCCATTTTCATCCTTGAGTCTTCCATACCGCATTCTTCACTTCTTTTCCGCTAGAGTTTCCTTCGGCTTTTTCACGTGTCTTTGCTCTTTTCACTCCGCAACTCATCTAGACTTTATTTTGTACCTAAAAATGCAAAATTAATTAATAAAAGATATTTATCCTTGAGGAGAGTAAAATACAAAATTCATTGCAAAAAGGAATTTTATAGTATGCAAAAAGGGATAAGTGCCAATAAAATGATACAGAAATAATGCAATATTTGGCACCTATCAGTCACCCACATAACATTGTTCCTTTTACAGCTGTAAGTAGGAGAAATGTTATGCTCATAATCAGAAAAATCCCCATTGCAGTCTTTTTCGCGATTGTGGAATGAATGTTTAACTGAACACTGAGGGGAAAATTTAATGACTTCTTTCGACATCCAAATAAGAATGTTGTGAATTTTTTCATTCCTTATGTGAAAGTGACATCTTATTTCAACATGACCTTTCTTTCTGCAATAATAGCAGTTGACATGAGAATTTTTATTTATGCTCAACTAAGTCATTCTTGTAGGCTCACGAACTACATCAATGGTAGTAGAAGGATTTTTTTCCATAACAAAACTCATCTTACATGTAATTTGAGCTTTTATACCTTTATAGCCCAGACCATGTGTATCACGATGTTCTTTGCAAGTCCCAAGCATAGAGGATAGTTTTGTAGAGCTAGAAATTGAACCTTTTCAAATTCTTTTTTAATGCCTTGATCCTTTCCGTACTAAGGTCAGTCTCCAATTGTTTTTCCCGTGTGATAAAAATATTTTCTCTGTCGTTGAAACATTCTTGTTGAGAGACATATATTTCTTCGGTTTTTGCAAGTCTTTCTTTCAACACAAAGAGATTTTGACAAAGATTATCACATTCAGATTTCTTTGAACATATATCCTCGTCACGATTTTTGAGAGTATCTTGTAACAAACTATACCCACCATCGCACCCCCTAAAGAGTTTTCTCAATTTTCTGTCTTCAATGCAGAGAGGAGTCAGAAATTCAGTTAAACATGATGTTGACCTTTTTTCCTTTAGAATACGATCAAAGAGAATTATGTAATGAGAAACTTCTTCTTCGACATCTTGTCCTTCTTCTGAATCACTTTCATCAGAAAGTTCATCTAACTGTTTATCAAGACGTTCTTCCCAGTTAGATATGGATTTAGAAGGTGACGGAGTCGTAACAACATTCTTAATGGAATCAAGACTTTTATCCAAGATAGAATGTTCCTGAACTGGTGATGCGTGACCATAGACATTCTCGTCCATATCATATCGCTACAAACACAGACTTATCAGGTCTTTAATGTGTTTGCATGCTCTAATACCAATTGAAAATGCGGGGGTCTAACAACCACACCCAACAATTCGTTTGGAAATCTGAGAGAACTTACTCCAATACACTTTCTAGAGAATCAACTAGACAGTCAGACTCAATCTAGAATAAAGTGTATCAAAGAGTATAATATCTCTAACTCTTAATTCAACCCGCAATCATCAAATAGAAATCTGCGAGCCCGATTGAATATAAGATGAGTAAACTTGAACGGTACCAAAGACCAATGTCCAAGTGTCAATCAATGTAAATCAACAACCAAAGGTTGGATATTCTAATTGATTGATCATAGCGCACAACCTGTGATATTTCAATTATATAACAAAATATAATGCGGAAAAGAAATAACACAGACACCAGAATTTTGTTAATGAGGAAACCGCAAATGCAGAGAAACCCCGGGACCTAGTCCAGATTGAACACCACACTGTATTAAGTCGCTACAGACACTAGCCTACTACCAATTAACTTCAGACTGGACTGTAGTTGAACCCTAATCAATCTCACACTAATTCAAGGTATAGTTGCGCTCCTTACGTCTCTGATCCCAGCAGGATACTATGCACTTGATTCCCTTAGCTGATCTCACCCACAACCAAGAGTTGGTACGACCCAAAGTCGAAGACTTGATAAACAAATCTGTCTCACGTAGAAAAGTCTATAGGATTGAATAAATCTGTCTCCCACAGAAATACCCAAGAGTTTTTGTCCCGTCTTTTGATAAATTAAGGTGAACAGGAACCAATTGATAAAACAGACTTATATTCCCGAAGAACATCCTAGTATTATCAATCACCTCACAATAATCTTAATCAACTAGCGAAACAAAATATTGTGGAATCACAAACTATGAGACGAAGATGTTTGTGACTACTTTACTATCTTGCCTATTGGAGAAATAAATCTCAAGCCAATTTTACAATTGTACTCGTACGATAGAAACAACAAGATCAAATCACACAACTACAAGAGGAGTAGTATCGGTCTGGCTTCGCAATACCAATTAAGTCTTCAAGTCATTAACCTATAGGGTCTCGAGAAGAAACCTAAGGTTAAAGGAGAATCGACTCTAGCTATACAACTTTCCAATCCAGGTTACCTTGGTAACAAAGCATTCAATATTCACCGTTAGATGAAAAACCTGATTCAACCAAGCTAATATCTTTCAACCGTTAGATCGAACTTAGCTTGTTACACACAAATGAAATGTACCCTCATTTAGGTTTATGTAACCGTTCCCAAACGTGTACACTCATGTTGGCTCAACATTTAGTTAACCGAGGTTAGACATATGTTTACTCTCATATTAACCTTATTCATGTTATCCATAAATAGTTCAAATGACTCAAATGAAACTAGTTAAAGAGTTGTTCAATTGCATAGAAGAACACAATTGAAACCAAATCGGTTTGATTCACTTAAATCAATCATGAACATTATAGCAACGGTTTGCAAAGATTGCATTCCTTAAGATTTAAATGTTTAAGTTCATGAACAGATCGATTTGATAAAATAACCAGCTTAAGTATGCGTACTTAAGTAACCAGATTTGAGTTTGTTAAGTTTCCAAACTCAGCAGAAATTCTCGGTTCAAAAACTTCCGCCAGTATGTGTACGGGTACGCATACTTAATGTGACTAGTTTAGGAGTTTGTAATTCCCAAACCTAGTAGATATTTTCGGTTCAAAAACCTCCTCTAGTATGCGTACGGGTGCGTATACTTAAGGTGACTAGTTTAGGAGTTTGTAATTCCTAAACACGGCAGAAGTTTTCGGTTCGAAAACCTCTACCAGTATGCGTACGAGTACGCACACTTATGTTGTCTCCTTCACCAATATTGTACACACACATATGCATACACTTGGTTCCCAGTTTATGGATTTATACACTAATGTACGAACATACTATATATGCTTATATCCAAAGGTGGTTATCTCATCAAATCTTAATTTCAATCATTGAAACTTTCTTAGAGGACGTTATATAGTTGTTGTTCACAAACTATTTTTGGTTAAAGCGATTTTCAAGTTATTGAAATTATCATAATGAAACATTCCAAGGCAATACCAAATGATTTTATCACACAAACCATGTTAGATGTAGCTCGGAAATTTTCATATGATCTTATTCGGACTTTCATCACGAATGTAAGATGAACATGGCTAAAGTGAAAGCTTTCCAACACATATTTCGAGAAATATATAAGCGAGGTAATCTCATCTCGAAACATATAGTTTTGATCACTAACATTGACAAACATGCTTGAGATAGCGACACGTGCGAGTTCGACCGAGCAATGCTCTAACACATTGGCCTATTGTCCACAAAACAAACAAAAGTTTGAGCTCCTCATAATAGTCAGATAACAAATATGGCTTCTTATTATCTTACGTCAACTCATTCGCCTTCCTGACATAACGTTGTAAAAACTTTTCAACCCAACCACTTTAAATCCATACGCTTTTATTTGTCTATATGTAGATTTCTTACACATCATTTGAGTATAAATGAAGTCTTTGTTACCATCTATCTCCTGATAACCAATTTTGTATGTTAAATGGAAGTAAGTTTCCTTCACATGGAATTCCCGCTAACATGTACAAATCTAACGGTGAAACTCCTATTTAAGAACATATTCGTAATTCGAGTTAATTTGTTGAGGTTTACAAAAAAAATAATAATAAAAAAAAATCTTCCACCATCGTTTGAATATAACTTGAATTATTTGGAGCATGTGGTTTATAGGTTGTGTATGATATAAATGCAGCCAAGGATATCTTCGAATTCTCTCTTGAACAATATGTTGAAGTAACATGAACACCGTACGGAACTCAGACCACCCACCTCTTAGATAGACTAAACTAACTCGCTCCGGATGACCAGATATGTGCATAGGGAGTACACCATCACCGGCTAGTTGTATAATATTTTAAAACTCATATTTTTATACACAATATAACATAATCGCCTGGTTTGGGTATTAGTAGATCCTTTGAGTTTTCTATTTCTTTTTCTTTTATCACTAATATTTGTTTAGGAAGTAAAATAAACATAATTTTGTTAAACTAGAGAAGAGAATTAATTAGAGAAGAAAAGAGAGATAAGGGAAGGTGCAAAGGGGAATGAGATGATGGTATGGGCGTTACAATGTCGAACGTTGGCGATATAGTTAATAATGTTCAGCGGTATTCTGCGTAGTGCTAGCGATAAAGACTCTATCATCGGTGTTAATTATAAATTATTTCGTCCGCTAGAATCTCTATCGCTCAATGGTTTTTCTATGATGTCGCAACTCATTTTCCGTGTCACCTGGTATGCCCAATAATTTTCTTTAATCATGTAAACAGGAGTACGCCTTATAATCATTTTCCAGAAAACCCTTGATCTTAAAATCTATGTTATCTATTACATTACAAAATTACCTTGGGTTTCAAGCACTCAACCTCTGATATTTCTCATTTCAAAAATACCCTTAGACTTGTCTCTCTTATTTTGTCGGTAAGTGCACTACTGCAGGGTCTCTCACCAAGCATTTTCCTACTTGAAATTATCGCCCAAAGTTTATTTTCATATCTAAAAAGATCATGTTTACCATAACCTGAATAAAATGCATAATTGTAAAACCCTTCTTCTTCTTCTATAGAAATATTCAGACAAATTCTGAGAACACGGTAATTCTTTAATTATGTAAACGTGAAGGAGATAAAACCAATGTTGGACTTCATAATATTTCGAAGTCCTAATGACCAACACTTATCCAATATTCTTGCTAGCAAACGGTCATTGATCCCCACAATTGTTAACGGCAAATGCAGCTATTAATGGGATGAGTATTAATTCATGTAAACCAAAATAATTGCAGCCGTTGAACTGAATTGGTGCCGGATTTTAGCAAATACGATACCAGTTTTTAGCAATCATGTTGGGCTCAACAAAGACAAACAAAACAGATGGGCTTTTTGTCTAGACACAAAACCCATCAAGTGTTCCTAGCCTCTTTTTCATAATCTTTAGAGGGGAAATTAGGGGGAGACCCAAAAATAAATATTCTCATTCTCATGCCCATAATTAATTTTAGGTACCGTGACACCATAATTAAATGAAATTATTAAAAATGTATGCTGACGGATTATGCATCCGCATGACGGGTTATGCATCAGGGGTATAATTGACAACGCAACTTGGATATAACATATCTAAAAATCCGCGCCTTGGAATTTTACAAATTTTATATCGTTGGAAATCTTTTTAAGAGAGCTACGCGACGAGTACAACACAATAATATTAAATTTTTGTTTTTCACGAAAAAATTGGAGGTGATCATCATTTTAGGCAAAATTTCGAAAACTGACTACATAACCATTATGCAGCCACAAAAAAAGATGCATAACACATTCTGCAGACGCATAACGAATTATGCAACCATTTTCTCGACTGCATAACAAATTATGCATCTGCATAACAAAGTTATGCATCTATAACAAGTTATGTAGCCATTGTTTTGGTTGATTTTAGTGCGTACATAAAAAACTCATATGATGCAATATGAGTCTCCGGCATTGGCCTTACTCACATGGTTGTTAGCCAGTGATGCCAGTGATAACAGGTTATGCATCTATTTTCTCGATGCATAAAAGATTGTGCAACAAATTTCTCGATGCATTATGCAGCCATATTTTCGGATGCATAACAGGTTATGCATCAATTTTCACGACTGCATAACATGTTATGCAGATATTATTGTAGTTGCATGACAAGTTGTGCAGTCTTTGTTTTTGTTGGTTTCAATAGTAACGAAAAAGTTGATGCATAACGTGCTATGCAACCGTTTTCTGGACTACATAACAAGTTATGCAACAAATTTTGTAGATGCATAACAGGTTATGCATCCATTTTCATAGCTGCATAACAACTTAAAACAACACCCAACAGACTAAAAACCAAATCTGATCTTGACATGTTATGCAGTCATAACAACGTGTCATGCATAACTAGCCACCAACTTCACAGCTCCCCATCTATATCTCGACAAAAATCAGACTCTTCAATCTCGGACAACAAGCACACCCTCATATCCATTGTTGCAGACGTAGAATAAAACATCATAGATTCAAGTCAAATCCTGGCAGCAAACCAAGCTGCCGTTGATAATGCTTCTTCTGTCAAAACCTGATGTGTTAAACCCTGTAATGTCGCACCACAAACCGCCTCCAACAATCCTTGTTCGATACAAACACTAAACACCACCAATCTGCAGCCATTCATCTCATAAAACTGACGGCATCTACACTCTTTCTTAACTATTTTAAAGGACCCAAACTCTATCCGATGCTGAAACAAATTGGTAACCAAGTTAGATCACCCTACTGGCTTCTAATTAACGCCACATCCGCTGCAAACAATCCTTGTACTCATCCCACAAACGCACAACAAACTAGCAAGGAAACGGTGCGGTCAAGCAGCTGCAGCTGGTTATGTTCTTGTTTTTTAGCCTTGACCAAATCTTCCACAGCACTAACCAAATTTGCGAATCACTCTGCACCCTTTTCTTCCTTATTTTCTCGCTGCCAGAACTGTACCAAACCCTCACCATAGACAACATGTATCCTTCGATATCTTGTTGGTTTCAAACCCACGGCAACAACACACAACACCCACACAAACATCTGCAGCAGCATTTGTTTCTTCTCCTCTTCTTACACGACCCAAATAATCAACAATGCCCATAGCAGCAACCATTGTAACAGCTGCGAACTAGGTGGTAATAAGATGGTGGTTCAGCTTTTCTGTCGAATAGTTGATATACGCTACCTGATGGTGTTGTTGTATGTTGAGAAACCATCTCCTTCAGCTCTCAAATTCCTGCAATTTCACATTCAACACAACCCAATAACTCCACTTCTTCCAGGAATTATAAACTAGACTCATTCATCATTATTTACTGTCACAATACCACAACAACAACATCTCTTGGACAGAGAAAAGTGGGGATGTAAGAAATTATTCTTTCGTGGCTCTCTTGAGTTAAAATACAACCCAAACTTCTACATCATCTCGAGCTCCCGATTCTTCGAACACAACCACCAAAACCTATTTAATCAATCAGTCCCAGATCCCCTTTTCTTTGTTGATTTCAGTTTTGCAACTTCACCAAATTCCTTATCTGATCTTCTAAAACTTCATTCATAATCAATTACATCAACAGATCAGACCCTAACTTCTTCCTCTCAAACATTACCTCAACTGTAGATGATTCGAATCACAAACGAACCCTTGAATACACCCAATCCAGTTGACAAACGGACCCAACTTGGTTGCTGCAATTTCTAATCTCAATCGAGATTTTGGACTCCGTCGATAGATAGGAAAGAAAGCTGTAGGGAAATACGAATCTGAGAAGAAGAAGAAGGAAAAAAAAAGACCGAAACATAATTTCAGAAATTATGGGTTTGAGAATAATTTTCTTCCAGAAAATGAGTGCGCGCCTGTGTTTTTCTGAGCGTGGGTTTCATAGTAGAAAAGTCTGGAAGAATAGGTCTCCCTGTAGTTTTCACATCTTTAAAATACTTTAAAGAAAAATGCTCACTCGATAAACATCGATCTAAACTTAAAGCATTGTCTACGTATCTTCATGTATTTACAATAAACCTAACCCTCTCGATAATTTTTTTCCTTAAAGTTTGTGAGTAACTAACTAACACCGGTACTTGATATGTTAGGCCACACACTATGCATAGTTGGTCATTTTGCTTGGCTATATTTTCAATATAGTTAAGCTAAAATAGAGCAAAATCGCAACACTTATGGACTGTTGTAGAGATGAATTTCTTGGTTTATGGAGATGGAAAATTAGTTTCTTTCCGGATAATAAATATGTCAGTTTTCGGAAATGTTTTTTTTTTATATCCGATGTTTCAGGTTTTTAATGAATAAATTGGAAAATCCCTGATTTTTTTTTTTGATGCTAAGGCGTAGGCCCGTCCTGTCTCCTGGCCGTGTAGCTACCGGCTTATCCCCACTGAGCAAACTCGGTCCTTCTAAAATCCATGTTAAAGTTAGTATAAATTAAACTTGAACGAAGATTCGAATCGCTGACTTCCTACTTGAGAGTCCAACTCCTGGTCAATTGGACTAACCCCAGGTAGTTGGAAAATCCCTGAAATTTAGGCTACGTATCTAACATTTGGTTTATGTAATTTAATTGACGAAAACTGAATTTCTATTTGGCTTTACTGACCTACAATGAGGAATCTTTAAACTCAGTTGTTTATCACATTACCAAATTACCCTCCGGTTTTAATCTCTCAATTATTTATTTTTCTTGGTAACTGCAGCAGCCCTGTATCTCTGACACAGAGTGCGATTAAAATTCAAATTTTGAATTTCAAAATTAGCCCGCCCATTCCCGTCACTTCGTCTTCCCCAAAAAAGTATTAATTCCACATTCTCTTTTTCCGAGAATAACAATTCCATTCTCTCACGACTCCTCCACTTTCAAACCCTAAAAAATCTATCAACCTTTCCCCCATTTTCATCTTCCTTTCCTTAACTTAAACCCTAAAAACCCCTTTGTAAAAATCCTTCAAAATTACAGTGGAAATGGTTGATGATGGAAGAAGGAGAAGTTCTAGAATCAAAAAGATAGTTAAGGAAATTAGATATGATGACCGTGGAGGTGATATTGAAGAGGAAGAACCAGTTGTTAAGAAGAAGAGAATCAGTAAATCAAACAACGATGTAAAGGTTTCAAAGAAATTAACAGAGAAGAATCAATCAATTGATGAGTCTAATGATTTGGGAGAAGTTGTTACTGCTGATGTTGAACATGAAGTGAAGATTGGTGGTGAAAATGGTATTGAATCGGTTGAAAAGAGTGTAAAATCGGCTGCAAAGCGTAGAAAATCGGTTGTAAATAGTATGAAATCGGCAGAAAAGAGTTTCGAATCGGCTGAAAAGGGTACAGAATCCGATGAGAGGAGCGATTATGCTAAAGTTAGAGCAACTATCAGGGCTTTTAATTCGCACTATCTCCACTTTGTTCAGGTTTGTGCACAAAAAACCTAACTATTAAAATCGGAGTGTTAGAATTACTTTTTTCAATTTTTTGTCTGAGTTTTTTTGATGTTTATTTGTTGGTGCAGGAGGAAGAACTCCGAGTTAAGAACCTCGAAGAAGAATTGAAAAACAAGGTTAGTTTATTACCATTCTTGTTAGTTTCAAGCAATTGGATGCATTTCAATCCGAGTTAGGTTGATTTTTGTGTGGAAATTTTATAGAAGTTAGTATGGAATTAAGGAAATTGATGAAATGTCTTGATGTGATAGTATAAGGATGCTTGAATATAACATGAATTATGTATTAGTTTTACATAATTTTCGTTTTGTTTTTGGCAATTACAATAGCTAGACTGCCTTCCAAACTTGTGCTACCTACAATGTTGTACATATCTAAGTGATTGGTGATTACAAGGAGGCAGGCCCCCTCCTGATTGTGTCTCAAGATTGCATTGTTACGACTTATGTTATGTATCCTTAAAAAGAACTGGATTCTAATGCCTTTAAGCTTGGAGGGATACCTCTGTAAGATGTTTAGAATATTTCGAAGCAGTGAGGAATCAGTATTGGTTTACTAGTGGTGATGAAATAGGAGATTTGTGTGATCATTATGTTTGATACCCCATTATGAAATTAGTGAAAACTGTGTACATTAATCTATCTTAGTAGCTTTTATTTCTATTTTACATATCCCCTACCATTGAACTACTTTATTATATTGGCAAATGTGCAGAAAGATGATGAAAAAGCTGGGAAAAGACCTTCCAAACGCCCGGATTTGAAGGCAATTTCCCAGGCAAGTAGCTCTAATATCTTAGATTCCCTGGAAATCAGTGTTATCAGAGCTTAGTCATTTCAGATATTCGTTATTTTCTTAATCCATAAGTCGTCTAACTTCTTATATTTTTTTGTCAGATGTTAGACGAAAACACCATTCTATATCCTGATAAAAGACCTGGCCACCTGCCAGGTTTGCTTCCACAGATCACGTTTATGTCAATGGAATATGTGTGAACTTTAATACATTTGAGCAGAGTAGGATTTTTTTGTTTTTCATGTCGCAGGTGTTGATGTAGGGCACCAGTTCTATTCAAGGGCTGAAATGTGTGTCGTGGGCTTGCACAACCATTGGTTAAATGGAATTGATTTTATGGGTGCCAAATTCAAAAAAGTGGTAATGGATTTTAAAATTTGGCCAGTCACTTTGCGTATTATGGTGAAGTGGTAATACTAAGGAAAAAACTATGTGATTAAGTTCTTAGCTGTCCAATATTCTAGCAATTTATCAAGTTTTGTTTTCATGTGCTGCAGGCAGAATTTAAGAACTATACCTTTCCCGTCGCCATCTCAATTGTGTTATCAGGACAATATGAAGATGATCTAGATAATTCTGATGATGTTATTTATACTGGTCAAGGGGGTAACGATTTACTTGGTAATAAATCTCAAATAGCTGACCAAGTAATGAAACGTGGCAATCTGGCACTCAAGGTTAGCAATTTTCTCCTTTTAAATCTAGTAATTTCTTTGGTTTTTGTTTTATATATTCATATAACTAACTGTGTATTAATGGAACTAAAATTATTACTATTTTTTCCTTTTTCCTTTGCAGAATAACATTGGCCAGAATGTTCCAGTTAGAGTCATCCGTGGACTGAAATGTCCTAGTAGCTACTGTGGAAAGGTTTATACCTACGATGGACTATATAATGTAAGTCCTTTGGGCTCAATTGAAGCACCTATAGACTCATGCCTTTCGAATTGTCAATTTCTGTATGACGGTGATTTGACAAATATACTGGTCTAAGAATGTAGACTTAATATAACAGATACATATGTTAGGTTCAATTCCTTTAGTTGACATGGTTCTACTGATTTAGTTTGCAATTATGTTTTCAGTCTTCTTATTAGTTACTAGTAATTGTTATGGCTAAAAGTTTAGCAATTAAGGTCAGGGGTGGAGCTACATTTACAAAGATTGGTTTTATATGGTGCGTATACAGTTAGCTGCTGTTATAAGTTTTAGCTGTTGGAAACTTCATTATGCAACGCATACATACATGGTGCCCCACCGAATAAAAATGATGATTTTAGTGCCCGCCCAATAAAAGTTCCTGGCGCCACTGCCCATGGCCTTGTCAAATTTGCCTACAGAGACATACAACTAGATCATAGGAGTGTGGGCTGACTGCATATCAGGGATTAAATCTTGTAATGACTATGTTTTAGGGTGTAGATTAAATTTGTTTGGGATGTTATTATAACTACATAGCCTGCTTTTATTTTTTCTTGCCTTTGTTAGAAGTACCCTTTACTCTAAACAACTTAACTGACATAGTAGTAAGTAACCTTACACTTTTGTTTGATACTGAATCGTAATCTACAGGTTGTTGATTATTGGGCCGAGAAAGGTGTTTCTGGTTTTACAATATACAAGTATCGTCTCAAGCGCCTTGAGGGGCAGCCAGTTCTGACTACCAACCAGGTTTGTCTTCACATACTAACAGTCAAAGACAATAGTATAATTTTTATATCTAATCATGACTAGGAATTTACGATTGCTTGATGATATCATCTGCAGGTTCAATTTACTAGAGCACAAGCTCCCAAATGCGCAGATGATATTCGTGGGTAGGAACTTGTAATCTAGACTTTGACGTCTCTAGATTTATCTAACACAACCTTGTAACTGAGTTTTATTTTTTGTTTTTCTTTTTAAATCGATGAAGATTGGTCTGTAAAGACATTAGTGGGGGCCAAGAAAACATTCCTATTCCAGCGACCAATTTGGTTGATGACCCACCTGGTCCTCCTACAGGTAAGATTTAGTGTGCAACCACCTAGGTAGATACTATCTTTCTGTTTCGTCTTTTTCGTGGATGCCTATAGGAGCATAATGGTTATTCATGCATAATACTGAATAACAACTAGCTACTTCTATTTTGAATCTAATGGGTTCTGATTATATAGGTTTGACATATATCACCACTGCTCAAGTTTCTGCAAGTGTGAGAATTCCTGTAAATGCCTTTGGCTGCAAGTGCAAAGGAGCTTGTATTGATCCTAGTATATGTGCCTGTGCAAAGCTTAATGGTGCAGAGTTTCCATATGTGTCTAAAGATGGTGGCAGGTAAAAAATATTCGCTCTTTCCTACTTCAGTCATTTGCTTACAAATATTTGACTTATACCGTCTTCTTATGCCATGTACTTGGTACTGATAGTCTGATATATGTTAAAAATGTATTGCTAAGATTCTTCTCTTAATTTTCTTTTTGGATGTATTCTCCTCCTCTTGGGCACATTTAAAATATGAGCTGTAATGGTACCCACTGCATAAGTGCAGTTTGACAAGATAGTTGGATTCACCAAATTGATTTGCTTATGAGCATGAGTTCATGTTCATTTTTACATAGATTTTGAGAGCATTGTTACCTTTTTCCTTTTCAGATTGATTGAAGCCAAGGATGTGGTGTATGAATGTGGACCACATTGTGGATGTGGACCTGATTGTGTAAACAAGACATCTCAGCGCGGATTAAAATACCGTCTTGAGGTAGCCTTTAACTATATTGTATTCGATGCAATTTCTTTTAATCTTCTGAATTTACCATGTTCTTTATTAAAGTATGAGGAAGGCTTACAATATGGTTTCATTTGGTGTCTCTTTAAAGGTATATCGTACCCCCAAAAAAGGATGGGGAGTAAGATCGTGGGATTTTATTCCCTCCGGGGCTTTCGTATGTGAATATATTGGAGTTATCAAGACGACGAACGAGGTACATGATCCGGAGAACTTCTTCATTTTTGACATCGATTGCCTTCAGACGATGAAAGGACTAGATGGAAGAGAGGTACTACTTTACTACTTGCAATACATGGTTATTTAGTTGAAATGTCACTGTTACCATTTGTTTTTTGTTTATTTAGTACTTTATATGTAGTATCCTGATAAATTTGGATTATCACCTACTAAGACCTTAACACCAAGTGATCCTAAACATAAATCAACTGGACTTGCAAAGCATAGTAAGTATACAGAATTTATGTAAATGCTCATGTAATATTTGCTTCTTAGTAAATCAATCTAGATGGACAAGTAGTATCCGAAAACAAACTGTAAGAGGCATACAGATGAGATTTATCAGTAGCTATAACAGGACAGAGTGCTGCTATTTTGCCACTACAGGTCTCTGATATAGAGCTTTGTATGAAGTAGTTTACATAGATTCTCCTACTGATATTATTTCCATGGTCTGTCTTGCATAATTATAGAAAAAGTTACACATGCAATGACAAATGCACATGTAATACCTGTTTCTTTTAAGATAGTGCATCAATCTGTGAATGCAGTTGCTGTTTGACACCTAGATGGATGAGTAGTATACAAGTACAAACTGTAGGAGGCATACAGAAGAGATTAAGAGATTTATCTGTAGGTTTAACAGGACAGACAGTACTTGAAGTTTGCTGCTAGTACTCTGATATAGAGATTCTGCTGTTTCTTATATGTACTTGTATGAAGTAATCTATATGGATGCACCTGCTGATTTGATTTCCTTGGTCTGTCTTACAGAGAAGGAAAGGTGATGTATCCATATCTCCAGGTGCTCTCTCGGACAAAGCAGCAGATGAAGTTGATTATTGTATTGATGCTGGATTGACTGGCAATGTTACTAGATATATTAATCACAGCTGCGCTCCCAATCTATTTGTCCAGTGTGTATTAAGTGAGCATCACGATATAAAGCTTGCACGAATTGTTTTATTCGCTGCTGATAATATACCCCCTCTTCAGGTAATGTGCTTCTTTTAACTGTTTACTTTCAAGAGCTTTTTCTTGTATCTATACCTTTATCGTTTTAGTAATTGAATGCATTTCATGTTTTTGTAGGAATTATCCTATGATTATGGTTACGCTGTTGACAGCGTGGTGGACAAGGAAGGAAACATCAAGCACATGGACTGTTACTGCGGGGCACCTGACTGCAAGAAGAGGATGTTCTAGGTAATGGGTCCTGTGGTATCTTTTTGTAGATAACGAAGTTGAAACTTAAATTTTGTTACGTATTCAAGGAAATGAATCTTACCTTTGAATCTGAAGAAGGGGAATTGAGGTGGTTAGACAGATGAGAGATTCAAATGGAACTGCAGTATATCTTCAGGATGCACTGTCTCCAGAGATTTTGAGATGATAAAGAATTTTGTAGTTCCAGGAAGACTCACATTTTCCTACTTTGGTTACCGTAAAGTTTTTGAGTTTTCAGTCTGAGCACTACTGACATGAGCTTATTGTGGTCATATTATGTCATCTCTTTTTTGGACACCCTTCGAATTGTTTATCTTTTTGTTTCTGAAATCACTCCCCAATATGAGATGTAGCAGAAGAAAGTACCAACAGATTCTACTCCTACAGGGAATCTAAACCCCTACCATCTATGAATTGAATTAAAGTCCTGCACAGAGATTACTGTGTTAGCATCTGTAAATCAGGTTTTATCTTAGAATCCGAGTCCAACCAAAAAAAGAAATTTAGTCAGTAGTAGTATAAACACACCTTAACACGGCAGAGAGAAACACACTTTCTTTGTTTCAATATTCACAAATTCTTGTATTGCGAATCTGGGATCACCATGGCAGAGGCACCGGCAGCAGCAAAGATGATTACTTTAAAGAGTTCTGACGAACAGACCTTCGTTATTGAGGAATCTGTTGCATTGCATCAAAGGCAGTATCTTGGCAAAGGTAATAGTATACTGCAGGAAACACGCTGAGGTTGAGACCAGTGATGCTGAAAAACAGATTTGGGATGCAGAATTTGTGAACGTCGGTAATAATATTCAATTATTATTCGACTTAATCGTGGCTTCGAATTCTCTTAATACAAACGGATTGGCATACTTGGCAAAGCACAAGGTGTGGGAGATGATGAGCGGTAAAACACCGGAGCAATTACGTTCCACATTCAACATTGGGGCCTATTTCACCCCTGAAGAAGATGAACAGCATCGCAGGGAAAATCCATGGGCTTTTGAATGAATGATTTAGTTTGCAGCAGCAGCTAGGAGTTAGAGGCGATCATAGCTGGTTAATTTCTTTGGATTTATATTTTGGTTTTATGTTTAAATTCTTCTCTTTGGTTTTCTGTTCCTTATTCTGTCTGGAAACAATCATCTGACAATCTGACAAAACTTATGCACCCTGGCTAAAAGGTAATTTGCAAATTACAGACAAACTTTGCGAGCATCTAGATACATTGCTAACTAGTTAGTTTCATTATGCACACAACACCTTGCAGTTCATAATGAACTCGATGCATACAAAGAAAAAACAACCAGCAACATCTAAAACAACTTTCACCTTTCGCCATGTGATTTCGCTAAAAGCTTGGCAACACATAAGACCACCTTGTTCCCTTGTTTAATCAGCATTGGCAAAACTTATGTACCCTGACAAAACTTATGCACCCTGACAAAACTTATGCACCCTTATTCTTTCCGGAAACAATTATCTGACAAATCTTATGTGCCCTGGCTAAATGGAAAGATGCAAATTACAGAAAACTTCGCGAGCATCTAGGTACATTGAGTTCATCGTGCACACCTCAAAACCTTGCAGGTCATAATGAACTCATGCATACAAAGAAAACAACCAGGAACATCTAAAACAACTGTCGCCTTCCGCCATGTGATTTCGCTAAAAGCTTGGCAACACATAAGGCCACCTTGTTTAATCATGCACCCTGAGAAAACTTATGTACCCTTATTCTGCCTGGAAACAATCGTCTGACAAATCTTACGCACCCTGGCTAAATGGAAAGATGCAAATTACAAAAAACTTCGTGAGCATCTAGATACATTGTTAACTAGTGAGTTCATTATGCACACCACAACACCTAGCAGTTCATAATGAACTCGATGCATACAAAGAAAAAACAACCAGCAACATCTAAAACAACTTTCACCTTCTGCCAACTGATATTAAAGAAACGACACAGTTCAGAATCTACTAGAGTAATAATGTAAACAGTCAATCTTTATGACCCTGGAATACGTAAAACCCCCACAATAGATTAGCCCAATGATGGTAATAATTACAAGAAGAATCTATCCGTGTCTTTATATGAAGAAGCAAAATATAATTCAGATCACGAATTTCTAGGTACCAAAAGGGGGTAACTATATCAATTTAACTATGGCTAGAAAATGACTGAATCAAGGTTTCCATGGAGGAGGAGGTGGTGGAGGAGTAGGGGACAGCGGTGGTACGCCTGAGAACATAGTGTTCTTGTCAACTATGCTTCCCCCAGTAGTCGTCAAGGACACTAAAGCTGCCACGAGTCCTGCATTTCCGGCTAACGTTGGTTCAGTGAAGTTATAATTACGCCGGAAATCTTGAAACTTATCAGACCTGTCGGGACCGCCAACCATGGCTCCCGTAAGATTGTGGGGATTAGAATTCTTAGTGTCTCGCCATTTAAAGCCTTCTTTACAGGTGTATTGGTGACCATCAAGAGGTATAGATGCACCTCTGTGGTGCACATGCTTCGGAAACTTCTCCCCATATCCAACTACGTAGCTCATCTTACTTGGGTTTGCCCCAAGAATGTAATCAACCTTTTCACAGCAATGTAGATACATATAATGAGTAACTGAACTGCAAATGTGAACACATTAATAAATTTACTATCCTCGATGAACATACTGATAGTCTGATGTAACATCTACTAAGTTGTCATGATTTTATCAAGCTAAGAAGTAGATTTTGACTGTTAGTGCAGACTAAAAAAAGTGAAAGTTAGCGATGCAGTTCATATAAAAGATACGGATGTAGCACCTGAGAAGTGGCAAATTTGTGCAGTTCATCTGCACCAGTGTATTGCGTTCCACAGTACCAGCCAGGCACGCCTGTTGCGTTCATATAATCAACAAATAGAGAAGCTATGAAAGCAGCATTCACAACATACTGCAGATTCTGGGGGCCTCCATGGTTCAATTGTATCAAGCCACCTGCAACGAAATGAAACGTCATCAACCTTGATCTGAAAACAATAATATTAAGTTTCATTTCAGTTTATATATGAATGAACAAAGCTCACCTTTAGTAAAATTGTAAACATTGTACTTCTTAAGATACGAACACATATTTAAACTAGTAAGATTCTGATAGCTTCTCAGCATGTCCTCATAAGGATACCCTGGGCTCAGAAAGATCCGCATCCTAGTTAACAACAATTCAGCAGCTGGTAACTTGTTGTCCCAACTCAAAACTCCCATATCTGCTGTTCGGAGAGACGCATTCGCATTCTGCGGTATTCCTGGATTCGTGGCCAGGGAAAGATAACTCGAATTACCAGTTGCATAATACATCCAAGCCGAGCCCCACATGAACTCATCCCAGTATCCAGACGACTTGTAAAACTGTTCAATATCTGGTTTCCCTGTGCTATATGTGGAACGTTTAGTAAAATCCCTACCAAATGCAAACAAGGCAGTAGCACCTTTTATGAGTTTTTGGGAGTATTTTCTGTCGTCGATGAAGACAATTGATGCAGATGCTAGAGCTGATGCCATTTCACTGGCCAAGTCGCATCCTGCAGTTGTTGTTTGCACCGGGCGGTCATAATTCATGTCTTCTGGTCTTTGCCAACAGTTATGATCATCTGGTAAAGTTGAGTCACTCCTACCAACGCCTACCTATGGTAGGTTAAGCAAGGTAAAAAGTTTGAACGAGAACCAATATGTAATGTAACCAAATAATTATAACAAAATATGCACATGTCCTTGAGATAGAGTAAGAAGAATAAAACGATCAAATTTCCTTTCATATGTTATGACAATGTCATGAGGCAGAGGCCATATAGACTTGGCCTAATACCAGAGAATACTGAAGGAACTGTAAGTAAGTAAGAAGTTCATAGATACCTGGCTATAAATTTTGTCGATATTTGTGGCGGAAGAATTGAAGGTAAGAAGTAGGTAATCGGTGCCCCATTTGATGATATCCCTTATATGATCATATTCCCCTATCGATTTGTATTTATGACTATATTCTATCACACTCCAACTTAGCATACTCATAGAGAAAGCCATCGGGAAACTGAACTTAATGTTGTCTCCAGCATCATAATAGCCGCCAACTAGTCCACCTTTCACATCCTTCACTCCATCTTTTAATCCAGAAGGTCCTCTCCATGAAATGTTATGGTTCTTCGGCAACCTCCCCGCTGCACAGAACCCTCAAAATTTTGTAACCCTACTTAAAACATACACTAAGAGTTTCTGACATACTAATTCAAAAAGAAAGAAAAGGAAAAGAATGGTCTGAACAACTGCAAAATCCTCTCGAAAGCAAGGATACGTTCCGTCTCTTGCATAGACGACTACATGATATCTATGGACAGCTGAATAAGAACTTGCTAATAGAGATTATAAAAAGATAAAAAAGAGAGAAGACTTAAGACAAGGGACTCACACATTTGTGCGTCAAAAAATTTGAGCGCCTTTGTGAGAGCAACATGGTATTGATCCGGAGGAGTGGGATGGACTTTATGGTTTGGCCAATTCTTGACGATAATCGTTGGAAGAGCAATGACAACAAAAGCTAAAACAATTGTCCAAAATGACCATTTTACCGCTTGTCTACTACAAACTACACAACCAAAATCCATATATTTCTTTCTTTTGTTCTCTTTAGGTCCTAATAACCAACTTTGTTGAGCTTGATCTAATTGTTGTTGATTAGTTAGAGCTCCTCTGTCTAAATTATCATCCACTTTCGTATTTCTATCTCTATTGTCATCATCGTGCATCTCAAATGAACCTCCCCATAGATTCGACGAAAGCATCTTGACTTTCCTCTCTCAATCTCAGTGACTCCCTCAAAATTCCAACATCAAGAAACACAAAGTTTTGAGGCAATCCACTTCAATTCGCTTGGGGTTTTCGACGATTACATCAATTTGATCTGTTAAAAAGAAACCCATTTCATAGTTAATCAAAAATGAACCAGAATTGAATAACAATTATCAAAATTCTATTTCTGGAAAAGAACATCAGAGCAACAAAGAACAGCATTTTTCCAGAGGGGGTGTGCATGAAACATGAAATTGAAAAAACCCCATTACAGAAACTGACTATGATCCACACAACATGATAAACACATATCAAAATTCATCAAAACACAACCAGAATTGAATCAATAATCTTCTTTTTTGTTTTTTTTGATATTTCTGAAACAGAACAAAAGTAAAATTGAAAGGAGTCAATTGAATAAGTACATTAGTGTGTGCATGAAAGATGAAATGCAAGCAAAACCCACTTGAGATTTTAAACTAAAAATGAAGAATCAACATGATTCATGACATAAATGATCAAAAAAATCATAAAAAATGTCATCTTTATACACAGGTATAGAATAAATGAAAATTTTTGAGGAGTCAATGAAGAATTGTAAAATGAAATCAAACAAAAACCCACTTCAGATTTTGAACCAAATTGGAGAATAAACGTGAATTGATGACATGAATGATCAAAAAAATCAAAAAAATGTCGTCTTTGAACACAGATACAAAGGTGTATTTGTGATTTTCAAGAAAAATTCAAACAAATCATGAGATGATGATGATGATGATGATGTAAAAAGGATCAAACATGAAATTGAGATTCACAAAAAGTTGCAGAAAATACCTTGAATCAAAGATGAAAAGTAAAACCCAAACACAAAACTGACTTCGTCTTCTTCTTCTTGTTTTGGTTGACTACAGATAGTGAGATTTAAAGAGAGAAAGGCATGATTTTTGTCTGGTTTTTTCTAGGGCTTTGGGGTCGGAATCCATGGGAATGAGAATGAGAATGAGAATGGAATGAAGATGAAGAAGAATTGAAGGCGGGTTTTTCGGAGAGACCAAGTTTATGCTGTGAATGAATCTTTTAATTTAATGAAGAAGAAAAAAATGCAGTGAAAAACTCTGTAGAGTGAAACATGGATTTTCTATCCTGTGTACAGTTGTACTGCACTATTTACTTACTTACTTACTACTATTTATTCTTACATCTCTTTTACATTCCTTTTTGTCTACACCGTACACCTGGATTTTTAGATCAACATTCCGGTCTGTTTGGCAAGTAGAAGCAGAAATGATATGATTTTTCTTTCACAGAATTGGTTAAAAAGACTAAAATCAACAATCCTGGATGAAAAAGATATTTAGGTTTTGATACTGTTTAAATGGACAAAAATGTTAAAATAGTTAGGATGTAAACAGTTTCATCCTACCCATTTTCAAATATTTTTTTTCTTATTTTAAATTTACAACAGGATGCATCCAGTTTCATCATCGCTATTTTTTAAGTTTAAGCCAGATGAATCCAGTTTCATCCTTACTATCTTTTTTTTTGTCCATTTTACCCGTAATAATTTATATCCGTCCATTATAACCATATTTTAAAACGAAAAATGAGTCATTTGTCCAAATATTTTTAAAACATGGTTCAAATGGACGAGTAAAAATTATTATAAGTGAAATGGACACCAAAAAAAATAGCAAGGATGAAACTGGATTCATCCTGATGTAAATTGAAAATAAGAAAAAGTTTTTAAAAATGGTTAGGATAAAACTGTTCACATCCTGGCTATTTTTACGTTTTTGTTCATTTAAACAGTATCAAAATCTAAATATCTTTTTTACCCAAAAATTGTTGATTTTGGTCTTTTTAACTAATTTTGTGATTTTAAAAATATTTGGACAAATGACCCTTTTTCCGTTTTTCTTTGAAGCATGAAATGACGTTGATTCATAAGCTTTTTGGCAATTAATTGTCATACTAAATTGTATACCAAACTAATTTTTGATATTTCTAACTTTGATCAAATTACTATCATACACTTATATTATTTATTTCTCATCACTTTTATCAGCATAGAATAAGGGCAAAATGGTCCGCATGAAAATTGCAGCTTCAAAACACTGTTCCCTTTATAATAGTTACTTGTATTCGGCATGTGCTTAAACTTGATCCCACGAACCTCCAGTAAAAGAGTGGGTAGTATATAGAAAGGCTAATTTTCTTCGCGTTTGACTATTATACCCTCATATTATTTATTCCTCATCACTTGCATCGGCACAGAGTAGGGGTAAAAGTGTCCAAATGAAATTTACAGCTTCCTAAAACTGTTCGTCTATTCCCTTTATATAATATAATAGAATAGATGGATAGATTTTTTACTTACCTATCACGTAGAAGTGAGTCAAGTCCAAGCCTAAGACGGGGACCAGGAGATATGTTTTCACTTGCCGGCATCCTCATTCACAACGTCTCTTTCTTGACCCCAACAGTATTTGGGGTGGTGCTCAAGTAGTTGCTGTAATAAGCTTCATTTTCTCACCTGTGATCTTTCTACTACCAGCACCACTCCAAATTCAATGAACCCACTGAAAACAACCATGGCACATTTTTAGAATATGGGTTGTTCAAGGAAGTAAATGTATATTCGTCCACTCCAACTCTCATGTGAGTTGTTTTCCAGCAGGGAAGATCACTAAAAGTTTGTATATGCAAATCGAGTAAGGAGTTTGAGTTACTCCATCGCTCTCTCAGTTAAAAGCTCAATCGCTTTTTTCTTATAACTCGAAAGAAAGTGGCACGAAAAGCATGCATGATGAAACCAATTATGGGTTGATTAGCAAATTTTAGTGCAAGTGGCACATTAAGCTCACAAAGGTGGGAGATCTCTAGTCATGAGCGACGCATACTATATATATGTCACCGGGCAATTTTGATTAAATTAGCAGATTTTTGTGGCACTACAGATAACCAGTCTTGGATCACGTGATAGATTTTTGTAAAGGGACGATTTAGAGGTCCCTGTCCAAAGTATGGATTACTTAAAAAATATCTAAGTTATAAGTTAAATTTTGATTCACTTGACAATTTTTGGGACACGAGATATATTTTGTTAAGGACGTAGTTTCGGGATCGTTAGGAGTGAAATATCGCACGTTCGTTATGTATGCGAAGTAAAGATCATGTAATATAAGCGAAGATCATCGCACACAGTACAATTGATATGACGTATTTGATGATGTCAGCATAATCACGAATAAAGTGTGAAGATCTGTACGAAGTTGAAGGAATGTACATGAGCGATTGTACTGTACGATGATTCCGAAAATAGGGGATCTATTAGCTGTCATGCACTATTTAGTACCCTATATAAAGGGAGGGGCTATCATGTAATGGAGAGATCTCTTAGAGTGTGTTAGAAAAGAAATTAGGAGAGAGAAAGTTTATTTGGAGAGCAAGTAAAACCTTTGTATTATCTTGTATCCATCTTAAGATTTTAATGAGTAAATGAATGATTTTCACCATGATTTCTTAGTATATTGCTCAGATTCTTATACAAGTGTGGTTGTAGGATTTCCTGCAACTACATTTGGCGCTAGAAACAGGGGATGAGTATATACCTTGTTGGTGAACTCGTTTAGAAATCAAGTTTACAGAATTTTAAATCTAACATTTTTGTTTAAAACAATTGAGATTTTCATCATTAGAACCTTTCAATTCTTTTTAAAGTAGTCTTTTATTTGTTAATACAGAAAAGTGGTGATGGTACGAATCAGATCTACTGTTGAACAAACAGCGACAACTAGGAGGAGTAAAAGAATTGCTGAAAGAAGAAGATGTGAAATTCCTGAACAACCAGAGGAAGGAGAAAGAGAAAATCAAAAAATGCAACTCTAATTAGACCTCAGCGTACACAAGAGCAGAATAATGATATTGATTATGATCGAGTGAGTATTCATATCGCACGAACGAATTCTACCGAAGAAGAGGAACAAAGAACTGGAGATGCAGGAAGGATTGAAGGAAACGAAGAAACAATGACAATTGCAGAACTTAGACAACGATTGATTCCACAATAGCGAAGAGAAGAGGAAGAGCGTGCGAACTTGATACGTCAGAATGGAGATCTAAGAGAAGAGAACCTCAGATTATAAGAACATAGATCAAGAAGCTCTCCACGATCAAGATCTAGGACAAACGGAAGTTCATCAAGACGAAGTCAATCTAATCAAAGAGGTGCTAGGCGAGAACAATCTTTAGATAATATTGATGAGACATGTAGGTGGTAATTTACAAGATCAACGCGAGGAAAGACGCATATAATATGATCGATACAAGCAACCACGTGAGCATCATCACCGACAAGAAGGTCAAAGGAACAACACACGTCAAAATGTAGGCGAACGACATCGCACACATTATGAGTCAGATAATGATGAAGAAAATGATCCAGAACAAGGGAGAATTCTATTGCACGGAAGAGAAATATTGAGAGATCAATATGCACGCGAAGAAGAGGATGAAAGAATTAATGTTATTCTATTGCACGAAAGAAATAATGCTATTCGTGAACGTATGAGAGATGAAAGAGAAAGGCGTAGGCGAAGAAGAGAAGAAGATGAAGAAAGAGATATCCAAGAAGCCATGCTACAGAATAATCATGAGAATAGGTTGAGGCAAGCGAGATTTAAAAGACCTACGCGACATGATTTAGATCAAAGTATGAGTGAAGAAATTCTTAGATAAATGGCAGAGCTAAGAGAAATGATGAGTGCGCGAAGAAATGGCGGAAGGAGACAGCTAGAAAAAGCAGTAGAGGAAGCTGGAAAAACACCCTTTTCGAGGCAAATTCAAAGTGCAACAATACCACCTAAGTGCAATTTACCAGTATTCACAAGTATATTTGATGGAAGTAAATGTGCAGTACAACACATAAAAGCTTACAGTCGATCTCTGTTGCAATGGGAAGAGAATGATGCAATGTTGTGTAAGTATTTCCCTTCCACCTTGACAGGGGAAGACTTGCAATGGTTTGAAGGGTTTCCAGTAGGAACCATTATATCATTTCGTCATTTAGAGAACGTCTTTTTGGGACAATATATCAGTAATAATATGTCAAGACCAGGGATTGAGACAGCCTTTGTACTTCGCAGAAGGATCAATGAGAGTTTGCGTCATCTAACCCCGCGTTGGAGAACAATGTGTAGTGAAATGGAAAGACGGGTAGATGAACGAAATCTTATACTAGCCTTTATCAATGCTCTCTTTCCAACATATTTATTATATACACAGATCTTCAAGATAAAAGACACCATAACAATGTCAGAGCTGCGCGAATTTCAAGAGGAATATATAGCACTTGAGGAGAAGCAGAGAGATATTGAGTCTTACCCAGTTGGAATACCTAATGGGAATAATTGGAATGCAAGTTTACTTCCAAGAATGAAAAATACTGTTGGGAGTACATCTCAAGGAAGTCAAGGAAAGAATATTACAGAAGTAGAACAAAAGCTGGTATCCATGGGTAGCGCAAATCAAGAAGAATTCGAAAGAGAATACAAAGAAAAACAATTTCAAAATCGTGGAGGAAATAATAAGATTCAAAGAATGGACAATTCACCAGAAGGCTATGGAGGCCAACAACCATATTATAATAAAAGACAAAGAGTTAACTGGAAAGGTGGTCTGGGAACAGATAAACTTGCCAAAGTTGAATACCATAGTAGAAAAAATCTGGGAAGCTGTTATATTAATGGAAGAAATTCCTGAACCACATAATGTAGGAGATGAGCCACCACCTGGGAGAAGGAGCAAAGAATTCTGTGTATATCATCGCTTTCATGGTCACACAACAAGTAATTGTAGAAACGTGAGGAAAATCATACTACGAATAATTGAACAAGGAAAACTGGACCACTTCTTAGCAAAGCAGCCACAAAATTTACCACCACCACCACCAGGAGGAAATGCATATGGTGCATAGAAAGGAAAGAATACATATGTAATTGAAGTTGGTGCGAAGGCGAAAAACCTATACTGTAATTCGATTATACATTCGTTCAAGAATATAGAAGACTTTCATGAAAACATCTTAAGTCGGGTGCATGCGAGAGACAATGATGGAAGAGAAATCTTTAACCTTGCGAAGGTATCACCATTAAAGGATTGACAAAAGCAAACTATTTCATTCAGTGCGGAAGAAACACCAGAAGCAGGAGAACCACATGAATGTCCATTAGTGGTGAAGTTAGGGATTAATCCGAAAGAAAAAGTAGAGGATGATGAAGAAGATGAACACTAGTGGAAAATGCAAAAAAAAAAAGCCTGCCAGGAAAACACTTAAAATCAATAAGAAGGACTGTTTTGGGAGCACTGGAATTATAGTATTATTTCTCAAAAAGACTGTTTCTGAGATTTGATTGCTGTCGTATGCGTCAAAAATAAATTACTTTCTCACTAATCAAAATATAAAATATAGCAAGGGAAAGAAAGGATCGTTCCCACGGAGAGGTCTTAGGTTGTCAATATGTTTCGGTTTCCTACATAAAACAACGGGAGGATTTTCTGATTTTTATAAACTAAGTTATTTTAAAAACAAATAAAGCAAAGCAAACACTCAAATCAAGATGTAAAGATATTGGTTAAGAATTTCGTTTTCATTCACTAACATGATCTTGTCTTAATAACTAGAATTGATATTTAATCTCTCATTATCAAAAGCCCTAAGATACCTAGTCGAAAGAATATCCCGCAATTTCCTGATTTCATCACACATACATGTAAAACGATGCAAGTATGAAATCTACCAAAAGAATAACCTAACGCATTGCGCTAATCAAGTTCAATTCCTATGGAGCATTAAGATTCATGAAATTAGGCTAATCAATTCAATTGAAATACATTGCGCAAACAATTCAAACAAAGGTCATGGTTCACATATGATTACAAGGATGTATCACTACAAGCTATAACCATATTTATGCTACCTGTGTTCAAGGATTATCGCTCGATGAAAAATCCTAAATTAGCTACAGATGTGATTACAAGTTATAACAATTTGCAACTTGACAAAACAAACAATCAATCATGTTGTAATACGTCAATCATACAACTATATTTTCAAAGAATCATGAACGATAAATATGAGACAAAACTAATGTATTGAATCAAAGAATCATGTTATGTGAAATCCAACTCAAACCTTAAACCAATAATAAAATTCTAGCTCATGTTCATGAAGTTCATAACAAGAAGAAAAAGAAAAGCTTTCATGTTTCTAAACCCTAGAACAAAAGTAGAAGCAAAAGAGATCTCTGTAGAGAGATACAAGTTTTCCTTTTATACTTTCCTCCATTTTCCGATTTCTCCACCTCAGGCATATTCAACCTCATAGGCTAAATGTTGTTTCTGCTACAAAGAGAAGCCCACACATCAGAACACAAGTTCATCAGAGTAAGATACTGGATCGGTGAGTCAACTCGGCTAACTGAAATTCAGCCAAGTTATCTCTGTTTCTGCTCCATTTCCGGCCATATCTCAGGCCTTTCTCATTAGGTCCTCCCCTGCAATCCTACCATACATCTATACATTTGCTTCATATGCTATCCCATTCACCACTGCATCTCAGAAACCAGTTGTAGTAGCTTCTTAATCCCAACTGCAATTCAAGGACACCACCAATTCAGTCACTCCACTGAGACAGTAGCAAGATGAACTCCACAGCAACAACTCCACCAGTCTCCATTCCTGCACTGCACATATTACTTCCACCTCAAACCCTTCTTGCCAATTTCTCATTCCTTGTCTCGAACTCCACTAGACCCAAGCTATCACTTCCCTGCATTTCACTGATTCAAAACCACCAACAACACAATAACCCATCTCTTCTCATAACTCAGATTCAAACCCTATCTTCGATGACCATCATAGATTCGACTCAATTTCTATAGTTTCTTACTATGAAAGATAAATTCAACAGAAACCTCATCTTTTTCATCAATTACCAACCCTAAATCTCCATTAATCTTCACCAAATCCTCCATCTGATTTCTCCCCAAATTGACAGAAAGAAACCATCTTCTTTTGCAGCAGATAACCAGCCTTCCATGATCTTCTCAGTGCCTAAATCTACTATGTTCTTCATCACGAATTCATTTGGATCTCCATCTCTATCTTCAACTTCACTCTCAGACAGTAGCGCCTCTATCATCACTACTCTATTCTTTCTCGATTTCAGATGTGTAATAATAAGAAGAAATTCTTCTCTGAATTTTGTGTAGGAATTGGAATTCCTAAAGGCACCTAGGACATGTAGAAAGGCCACCAAATAATGACAGCCCCCTCTTCCTCCATTATGCTCCCAATAGCACATACATACGAAATGATGATTTATCCCTTTTTGCTCAAATGAACGTTTTCTTCTTCCTCGAATTCTTCCACCAACAACAGCCGTCTCTTACTTCTCAGATCCACTTCTTCTCTTCAATTTCTCTTCATCACTAAAGTTGTCATGCTTTTCAGACAGATAAATTTGCATCACTAAAGCCGACATACTTTTTAGACCGAGATGAATAAATGAAATAAAATAATGAGAAATAATCCGCCTTGCCCTTTTAAGCGACGTTTCTTCTTCTTTTGTTCCAAACGACTCCAAAAGTACCTAAACACTCAAAAACAAACATAAGATACATAATTTACAAGAAAACTTAGCAAAGAAAGCATAAACAATGGATAAATATCAAGGTGGTTTAGGGACCTATAAAAATTCCCGACACTTAAACTTTACTAGTCATCGAGCAAATCAAACAAAACAATTATAAACATACAAACAACTCCATGTCGCTGAGGATACGGTTACTCTTAACATGAATAACATGCCTTTGAACCCCTAGTGGACGAGTTATAGTCTCGTGAAGGTTTACAAGAGGTCTACCTACAAACCTATATTTTCAACTCCATCTACATGTGAAAAATATATGAACGAATCCAAAATGGCTACATGAGGAGGTACCCTGATGCGAATCCAAATTAATATATATGTAAACAAATCTCTACTAAGAAAGTCGAACAAACCACAATACTCAGAATCTAACTAACCACAATCACACATGAATAGATTAAGAAGATGGATATAGAGATAGATGTTTGCGAATATTGACTAAGTGAACGGTGTTTCCCATATCTGTCTGAAGGTCACTACCAAGATGAACCTATGCATCCTAATGGATTGAGATACTGGTCTGAATTCTAATATCAACACAGCTGGCATATACAAGGGAACCAACGGTCGACAATATTAATTCTAGATCAACTCAACTGGCATATACAAGGGAACCAGGAGTCGATTTTATTAATAGAACAACAATAACATTTTTTCTTTTTCACTTTTTTTTTTTTTCGAATTGACAACATGATTAGATCTTTTGGATCCAAGCGCATGCTTCTTGTCAGCGGATTACATGGTAATTCCCGTGGATCCTGCATTCCACGCTTGTTTAGGCGACGAGACATGGATAAGACACACATATTGCTATCCAAATGTCATTTTTTTTTTCCTTTCATTTTTTTTATATACACCGGTTGGTCTAATTGGTCTGGTCTTTTTTTTTTAGTAACTCAATCACTCTATTTCATCCTAGCAGTAATAATAATTCGATGTTAATGACCCATCAAATCACTTAGAGAAACAAAAAGTTTGCAAAAATAAAAACAGAAAGTGATATGGTGACATTCCGAGACATGGTAACAACTATCATATTATTTCTAACACATGAGCTCTGTCCGTCCTTTTAGTTAATAGGTTCCTCAACTCCTGCAACCAAGATGGTAACAACTATCATATTATTTCTAACACAATCATAAAATCATTCAAAAACACCATCACTACTGCAATCTCCTTCATATATTCCCATGAAAATGGTCAGTAATAGCTTCAGTTCTTCGTTTTTTTATTTCTGGAGAACTTCACCAAAACGTCCCTTGCTGGATGCCGTTTCCCAACATCAAAAGCGAAAACAACTTCCATTTCATATCTACCAAGAACATGTGAAATCAAAAATTAAAAGCGAATGAAATTCAAATTAAATCTACGGGTAATAGAGATGATGAGTCGTTGATATCGAATCTCTAATCAGTTTTTAGATCGCAACTTGAAATTGAGAGTTAAAATGATTTTGACGAAGAACAGATCTGAAAATTTAAATTAAGTTTTTCTACCAAAATTCAAAACAAATCTACTTATTGAATTGAAACGTTAAAGTTAAAACGAAGCTTATCTGTTTAATTTGATTTCGTATGCGAATCTTCATATTCATTTGCTGCTGCTGCTGATTATCATTCATTTTCCATCGATTTTCGTTGAATCTCCAAAGAACAAGTGATGTTGATGTTGAATTGACATTCAGATAATCAGGATCTAGGTTTTGAAAATCATTTTTCACTGAAATTTTCAATCGGAAATTGCATCTTCCCGCATGTTTCTTCATCCGAGAGAGAGAAAGTGAAAAAGAAAATGAACCGAAAAAGAAAATATCTAATGATATAAATACTAAAGGGCAGTGTTGTCATTATTAAAATTCCTAATAATTAATTATGGACCAGATCTAAAGAAAATTTGATTTTTTGGGCCTAGTAATATCATTTTGAATTGACAATGGATGATCCATTTAGTGGAGCTTCTATATATTTAACCCATATAATAGGGAGGTTCTACTATTTTTCACAAAAGGAAATTCCAACTTTTGTATAAATATAAAAGAATCCACAACCACAGAAGCAGACTTTGTTAAAATAAAGGGCTTGTTGGACTTGGCATTAATGAAAGTGGTTGATTGGAAAAACACCAGAGGTTATCAGAAAGAGTATTTAGTATGACTGCATTTTTCCTATTTCCTAAGTACAGGTCCTTCCAGTAAGTTGCAAGAAAGATCGAGTTTTCTGAGTTTGTACCAAATTTCCAAACAGTTCAGTTATTACTACAGTGAATTTGTTACGACTAGCTAGCATCTGAGTATAAAAGTCTTGTAAGATTTCCGATGTCAAAAGGAAGAAACTCGGAGAGAAGAAAAAAAACTAATAGTTCATCAGTTCAATCTACAAAATCGTGAAGAAGCAAAATTCATCAGATTTAGTAAAGAGAGAACTTGTTATCAACAAAATCCATAAATTTAATGGTCTTAGAGGAATCGGGAGGGTCAATGAGTTTTTAATTTTGCAAGTGAGGAAGATGTACTTTGTATCCTGTATGCCACAAAATAATGCAAGTGGTAGAAACGAACTTTCAGCCAAGATTTTATTTGTTTGAGGAAATGTTTAAATGAAAATTTTACATTAACAACAATTGATGGATGAGATCTTTAGAGTTAATGAGTGGGATTTAGGTAGGGAATCCTTGGGAATAATTACATGAAACGTGAGGTTTACCAAGAAATAACAGCAATTAACAATTGCTTAGCTGGTCAGGGGACTGATATACCGTTAAAGAGGTTCAGATGTTCGAATCCCCACAATCTCTTGGTCTTTGTGGAAAATAGTTATGCGCTTTCACATGTCCTCTTGATATAATTACCATAGCGAAGGCATTACAACAGGAAGACTTGTGAAGCGTATAACTGCGAGCCATAAAGCTATGCTTTTTAGAAATTTTGCATAAAAAAGAGATAACGCATGACTGCGAGCAATAAAGCTAGTCTAAATCAAACCCAGCACAAATGTTTAGAAATTTTGCACAAACAAGAGACAAAAGATACTAAGAAACCCACTACAGAGTAAGTTGTCTACTGTCATACCTCTTTCTCAGACTAGTTAAAAATTTACATGGACTTTCAATACTAAATTACCCTGCATATTGGTGAACAGTGACAGACTTCATCCTGGCAAAATGGTCGATCAGAAATGGTCAAGCAATACAAGAAAAGCATATTTTACGCACAAAGAAGCAATACTGTTTTACAACATTTTACAGCATAATACACATTACTTGATCATTCCAGTTACTAAAGTGAATTGGGTCGAGAAAACTAACTCTAACTCTACCTATTCTAATAATTATATGTTGTGTTGGAGTGCAAGTCATCTTTGATATTCCTTCCGTTTTTGGGAAAGTATTATTTTTACTTTTTCAATTTGGTCTAGTTTTAGGTTAAAATGAAAAAGTGAAAGTACCACTTTTTCAGAAACGGAGGTAGTATAAACTTTGAGTCGCAAAGTGAAATTTGAGTCTCATGATATCTTTGAATCACAACATAGATTTAGGGCATCTCACAGAAACATCTTTGATGTGTGTGCGCAATTCTCTTACATTGTGCACCCAAGCAACAGGTCTTGATGGTCTTGCTGTTAATGATTCCTAAATAGATAGAAATCAGATATCCAATAGGAACATCAAAATCGTTGTAAACCATTACTTTTCACCAATTTCTTTATAGATGGACAAGTTCAGCAACATAAAAAGAAGAACAAAATAGTAGAAAAGAAAATAACAAAATAGAACAAGTAAACTGAAACGATTCCGGTAGGTGAAAACAATTATTAAAATAGAAGTAAACTCAAAAGATTCCACCTAAAGCTTTCAGAGTAAAAGAACAAAAATAGAACTTTAGTTTGCCTAAACTAAATTTCTTCATCAGAGGAAACCATCCTTCATAAGTTGCAGAACTTTATGTTGTTCATAAACTCGGTCAGTTTCTACTCAATATGGCCATTATTATAATAGACCCAGCGAAGAATAACGACGACAACCCAATAGCATAGATTCCATGATATGGCTCAGTAAGCAAGTGACACCAACTAAAGTAAAGTGCTGGCTCGATCATGGAACAGCAGTGTCGATGGTCTAGGTTGAAGTTACAATGGGTATATGACAATTTTCGACTTGTCTTTCACAACTTTGTATTCTATATAATCTTTAATACATTCCTTGCAAAAATGATGTTGAGATATGCGTTCACAATATCGCATCGCATTGCTGTTGTCGGTGTTTTTCTTGCAGATGTTCTTGAATTTCCATGACATAGGAAAGTTTTTGTAACAAATTTGACAAGTGAACTCTTTCACTTTATTTTCTTCAACATTCTGGTGTTCTTCTTGTATGTTATCCATTGTAAGAATTTACTTGATTAGGGTTTATCTAGACAAGACTTGAAGAAAAACTTGCGTTCCAAGTAAGCCACACCGAATCACTTGGATAACGAACAAGTTTGAACGAGGTTGCAATTTTATATTACCGTCAAGAAGAAATATCTTTTTTTTTTTTTGGTTCTCTCATGAGCTATTTATGCACATTACTTTTCTTACAAGAACGAGGATTATATTTCCGGTAAGTGTAGGTTTCCTAACTTAACTCTTAGACGTAAGAAGCTTGCCTCTTGCTACACTTGAGGAACATGTAATTAAGATAGTAAGAGTTTTCCTTAACTTCTATAGATTGGCAGACCTACCAGCACTACCCACTGCGCCATGACTTAAAAATTACCACATGACTCGAAAATGCTCTGTGATACTTTTAGATTTGGCAGGGTGATCTATGAGTCGTTCGGTTGTACACCGTGTGGTTGGTACAAACTATTATGTGCAGTATACAAAAATGATTGTCACGAGTTGTTTTGAGTAAGATAAGAAAGATATATGCCTACGACAAACTCTGGTAAAGGTTATTTCATGACCCAGTTTAGTTAAGGGGTCGTCTAAAATGGAAGCGAAATTACTTGGACAGTAGAAGATAAATAACAAGGATGATTCTAATCTACTTGATCGTTCAACTTAAAATAACTGCAATGGAACAACTGAAAGAGCTTATCGAAAAGGTGTGGGTTCAAGTCTTGGTATCAATATCATCTAAAAGAATCAATAAAAGAGGAGAATTTGAACAAACAACTTCAAAAAGGCTCTTCGAGTACTAGGTATCTCTACCATAAGCTCTTCTTTGCCTTTTTGGTTAGAAAAAGCAAACCATAGGTATCGGTTATTGGTTAAAAAAAGATCAAAATCAATAATTTCTGGGTGAAAAAAACACTTAGATTTTGATACTGTTTAAATGGAAAAAAATGTAAAAATAGCCAGGATGTAAACAGTTTCATCCTGCCAATTTTCAAATATTTTTTCTTATTTTTTAATTTACACAGGATGCATCCAGTTTCATCCTTGCTAAACCTTTTTTGTCCATTTCATCCATACTAATTTTTACTCGTCCATTTGAACCATGTTTTAAAAATATTTGGACAAATGACCCATTTTCCGTATCAGTTCCGTATGAGATATAATCATTGTTTGCAAAGATTTCAGATTCTTCAAAAATCAGTTTGGTCACCTCATGTCCCTCCCTCGGCTAAAAGATTTAATCAAGATGAAGAAATTGGAAATTTATCGTCCCATGTTATAGGAAATTTAAACTTTGGAAAATTCAAATTTTCACTACCAAAAAGTATGAACTCTTGTGGTCTTTTTAAGACCAAAACTTAAAAAGACCATTAATATTATTATAGTGTTTGTGATCTTGGAGCAACTGCAATGGTGCGAGTATAACCAAAGATCAAAGACCAAAAAAAATGATCAAATTTGAGTTTAGTAAAGTGTGTGACGTTACGGGTGGAAGACTAAATTTGATCGAGCGTACACTATATATTCGCTTAGTGTGGGGCGTGGGCTATACGTCCGCCTGATTGAGGAGATTCTGAAAAAAAAAGAGAAAGAAGTGGGGCGGAGGTATAAAGCCCGCCCCACTAAAGTTGTTTTGGAAAACAAAGAATGGGGCGAGGGTATAATGCCCGCCCCATACAAAATTAAAAAAAGAAAAAAATGGGGCGTAGACTTTGCGTACGCCCCATATGGAGCATAGACTTTACGTATGCCTGATGTGGTGCGGGGACTTTACGTACGCCTGGTGTGGGACGTAAATTATATAACCGCCTGGTGATGGGGCGTGGATTATACCAACCCTCGACTATATTTGGGTTTAGTCTTGGTCCCAGACCAAATATACTCTGGGTTTTAGTCGTCGATCAAAATTTGATCGATAGTACGTTCCACTATGTCTGTTTAAAAGATCAAATATTTGGGTTTAGTCGCCCAACGTGGACGCTTAGATATGAAGACCTGCTCATACATTTTTGAAAGTGTGCGTATTTCACCACTTTCAGTTCTATTTTGTGATAAAAAATCAGTCTTCTGAAATGTTTTAAAAAAGAATTGCGGTGAGCAGGGAAAAAAAAAAGAATGCCCACTTTATTTTTGGGGGTCCAAAGATTCTATTCTCTACTCCTCGAATTCTCAGTCTTTCCTCATTTTCACTCCAGAGCTGCTCCCGATTTTTCTCAATCCTAGAAAATTTAAGGAACGATCTCAAAACTTTCTCCGTCTGTAGAAATCGTTTTGGATTCAGGTAGGATTCAACTGGTTCCTCTTTTGTTCGAGTTGATTTTGTACTTGAGATTTGAAATTAGGGTTGATTTTGATTTCAATATGGTTTGTATGCAGGCGTACGCGATCTAAACCTGGAGTCAGATATTGCTTGGAAATCGGTGAAGTTTGATTTGGTATTAGCTTGAAATTCACTTGAAACTGATTTGATTTAGGTTTGCTTTAAAAATTTTGATTGCATGTTTGGTTCTGATTTAGATTAGTTGTTTTCTTACTTTTACTTAGTAGATTGGTTAGTTTATAGAGATCGATTTGATATTTCCTGTTTCAAGTGTTTTTTCTTTTGGAAATTAGTTGAAATCAGTGGAGTACTATGATCAGTTATTGAGAATTCAGAGATAGTACTCTTTTGGATCCCTTGTGTGTAATTTTTTTTTTCCTGACAGCTACTAGGGTATATAAGAAAATTTAAGAGAGAATATGAGTAGGCTGACATTGAGTGTTAAGTAGTTGTCTGGATAGCTTTTTGAGGAAGTAGAATCTAGAAAGGTTGTGATGATGAGCTGTGGGTAGTAAGTATTGTAACCTTAGCTTCTTCAGTTCAGTTAACTTTCTCAGTTTCTCTTTTCATTTTGTTTGTAAATTACAGATGATGTTGTAAAGTAGATATCAAAAAACTTCACTGTCCTGTTTCACCATTGTAGTCTTTTCTTTTTTTTTTAGGAGCAATTGCAATAATATTATGATGTTTGTTATGCCTTATCTCAAAGCTATCTTGTTGAATGCCATTGAAAAGTAAAATTGTCTGCTCCATCCCAAATCTAAGGAGTGCATAATTAGTTTGGTTAAGATGATGTTTTGGAGGACCAGTTTGAAATGATGCTAAGAAGGAAGGTAGTCTAACTACGTTACTAACCAGATATTTTGATACATATTGTTATCTAGTCACAGTTTGGGAATTTGATGCATGTTTTCCCGTGTCTACTTGTGGATTTTATATAAATATAAACGTGTGTGTACAGCTTGCACGATACTGTTGTAACCATCCACAAACAAAATATGGTTGAATAGGTGGCCAACTGTAGCTCATTTTGTCACTTAGCCTTTGCTGGAACTCCATGTATAATCCAAAAGGAGGAGTACTTGTAAAATCTACTTAGTTTTAACATCCCCAAGCCAATTAAAGTATGTTCACTATAGCTCACAATTAACGTCGTCCACCGCCAGAACTTTGACTTTTATTTTTTGTAAAATTAAACGACTTTTCAATCCCGTTGTTGTAATAGTTTCTAAGATTGGTGTAAGCTGTACCCACACATTTATATAAAGCTTAGATAAGATTGGTATACGTTGTACCCACATTCAATAGTTTCAGTTGTTTCCAAGTTTATCTTTTTCTTTGTCCTTCTTGTGAACAATTTTTAGATTTCAAGATTAGCAATTAAATATGATTTGTACCTTTCTACTTTCTAGTTTGAATTAAATGAATTTCCTTTTGTTTCCTTTATGAAGCTGGGGGGAGGACAAAATTAGAAAGGCTGTGACAGAGGTTGGACTTGGGGCGAAACCTGTGGAACTGTCAAAGGTTGGTTCCCTAATCTGGTATAAGTTAGTAATTATCATGGTGTTGCTTGTTTAAATATTACAACGCTGTTCTGTTATTTTGTTTTTTTATTGCGCATTTGCGCTGCTATGAATCTTGCGGTTTGGTTTGTTCTGCGGTTAAGGTAGAATTTGAGTGGTAGATGTACATGCCTGGGAGAATTCAAAGAGAGGTAGCGTAACTAATAACTAGACCCCTGTATTCTCATTTAGACTCCATGTACTAATAACTAGACCCCTGACTCTCCTCTTTTTCCTTTTTGTATGATGCTGAAAATTAACATGATTAAGATGCAGAAAATAGGGTCATCATTTGTTCATGATTAGGATATTTAGGTGGAAAAACTATGCGCCCTTACTAGGTTAGTTACATTTTTTTCCCTATTTGGAGGATGTAATTGCTGCTTGAAACAACTGTTGGGAAAGTCACCCTGACTTGCTTATATAAAAGTATGATATACTAGACCCATGTATTCTCCTTAGGCTCATTCAGTTTCTATGTTTTCCATCTGGAATATTTATTACTTATGATTGTTTTTGTTTCTGATTGCTCGATTAGCTAAATAGATTTATCATTTATGTCTTTGTTTGTTATCCTTTTATATTCATTGGTCAGTGACCAACTTGCTTGTGTTATATCAAATACAACAAGCATGGAGTTTGAACATCCAGTCATACATGACGATAGTGAAGAAGATATGCCAACCCTGGATTGTAACTTACTTGCATGCTCTATGTTGTAATTGCTTTCGATTTTAATGTTGTTTTGTCACTGCATATGGCTTGGATAGGAGCATCTTATGGAACAATTGGTATGTAAGATGGGGCTACTTAAATTTTTTAGACATCGTTGTTCCTAATTTAATGTGTCTTTGTTGCTAGCAGAAAAAAAAAGGAGAGCTTTCTTCTGATGGATTGGATAGGAGCATCTTATGGAAGAAAGCTAGGGAAGATAAAAACGGGAACATTCCACATGATGCGACCAAGGAAAGAGTTGAAACAATTGTAAGATAAAACAATGAAGTACAAATCTCTATGTCGATTCATTTATTGCCTCGTTGGTTACAAAGGACCCCAACTCTCGCTGGTATCGTTTCTATATGGATTTTTTCTCTCTCTTAAATTGTAGGACAAGTTGACCGAACAGGTGGAAGAAGGTTCCCTGGTCACAAGTGGCAGCAATGATATTCTAACACTTGCTTTAGGGACTGCTGAACAGTCTGGAAATGTTAGAGAGATGGGAAAGTTCGTTTCACAAGGATCTTACTTCCATACCGCGCGACCAAAGATGCAGGAGGAAAGAGAGGCAAGATTGAGAGTGGAAGCTGAACTTTGTCAAACGAAGCAAAGACTAGATCGTGTAGAAGAACAGTTAGCTCTTGTGCTCCAAACACAGGTAATTTTGGAGTGTGGGTTCATGGTAATATTGATGATGACTTCATGTGGTTTGATATGTTTGTACACATAGCTCTTGCACATATCTTTAAGGCAAACGCGGAATGATATACATGTTTGTACACATAGCCCTAGGATCAAAAAATCATGGTTAACCCCATCAAGGGTTTACTAAAGATCATAGTATCTTTTACAGAATCTAAATCAAGGACCCAAATCACGTTCAACCCCATTCAAGGGTTTACAGAATCCAATCCAAAATCCTAGAAATTCAACAAATTTGAATCAAACCCATATTTGTTTATGTTTAGAAAATTGGCCCCCGGTCAATCATAACGAATATATTTCTACTTCACAAATCGAACCCTAAAACTTGATGATCATAATAAACTATGATTCAAAATGTGCTACTGCATTTCAAACCCACTTTATGATTGTACTGTTGACTGATTTTTGATCTCTCAATGAACAAGACTTGAACCGTGGAATACAGACGTGGAAATAGATTAGCAGGAGTTGTGGTAATGAAAGATGGGTGAGAAATATGGAGGTGGGGAAGAGAAGTAGAGGTGAATACCGAAAATGCCCTTTTTTTTTGAAAGATGAGAAGTTGAGTTCGGTTAGAAACAGTTAACAAGCAAGACAAATGGCACATCGACATAATACCCCCATCAAAAATTTACTCGTGTTTATCTCAGCCCTTTGTTCATGGAAGATTTTAACCGCAAGTGTGACAAACGGAAATGGTAGGTAGAGTTAGTAAATAAATTTAAAACTTAATACTATTTTGTCATTTCAAATTTTAATTAGTTTTTTAACCGACCCAAACGCAATTCTGATCATTTTTATGTGATCCAAAATCAAAATATCCCAAAATATAATCAGATATATAGTGATTCGGATCAAACAATATGGTTTGATGGAATTTTGCAACCCATGCAATGTGGTAAAACCAGAATCAAATTCAATGAAGTGCTTAATTGAAGTTTCTAGTAATAAAACCACTGAGCTATAACTGAAAAATCAGAGAAACAATAGTAAATTGAATTTGACAAAGTACAGTCTTAATATCAGAATTAAGCATTGAGCATGGCTTTAGGATTGCTACATATAGAGTTCAGGAAGGCAAGAAGAATACGTCCTGAAAACAGAAGCACCTGTACCAAACCAGCCAACACCATACACCCAAACCTCAATCCTTCCAAGGTCAAGCAATCATATGCGAGCAAGTATTGTTATCAACTACCATAAGCAACAAAAAACAATAGAAAGATTACCAGATCCAAAGACCTTCTCCCAGAGTTAAACAGGTGGATTAACCACAAACAGCAACTTCTAAGTCTTCTTCAACAGCAAGAAAGAACATACCAACAGCTAATAACATACTGAAATAGAAGTATCCGTGAAACAACCAAACAACAGCTCCTTCAGGATGTGATCCTCAGCTGCAACAAAAATCTTTATGATGCCCGTACCCTAAATGTATGACTGAGAGTATTTCTGGCTAATGGTGCACCACGTCCAGGATCAGGAGAGGTTACACACACGCGCCACACTTACACACTATTAGACCTAATACAGTTATCCAGATTACAAATCAAATTCTTGAAGAAAGAGGAGCAAGATTAGATTTGGTGGCATCATCTTCCCATTCTAGGATTTCGCACCATTCCTCCTCTCCTTCAATCATCAAAGACTGGGGGATCACACTACTGCGGTTGAATGACAGCTTCTTCAACTCTGGACACTCCACCACAGTAATCCTTTCCAAAAGAGAGAATTTTACATAATGCTCACATATCCATGATAGATTCCTTAGAAAACCCAACTCCAAAAGATTTAACCTGGAAAATGTATTTGCTAATATATTTTGACCATTAGAAATTACATCTTTCAACTCATCCAAGTCACTCAACATAAGAATCTAAAGATTCTGAGCATAGACCAGCCATGTAATATCATTCAATTGAGGACATCCACTGATGGTTACGCATTTGAGGTTCACAGAGTGGAAAGATCCTTGAGGCACATCCCACACATTTCTTAACCTTGGCATGAAAGAAAGGAATAAGTTCTCCAAGTTTGTTAACAAAGTAGCTTCATACCCACTCATGAGTCACAAATTTTCTAAATTATCACAGTTTTTCAGTTCAAGTGAACTTAAGCGACTCATGTGTACAAGAGTCAGTGATGATGTTGACGATGCTGAGGATGATAGAAAACTAAGAGAAGTAATGCCTGGATAATATACCCTCAAAAATGTTGTGCAGCGTTGTAATTTTTGGCTTGTCACTAATCTTTCAAGAGCAACAGCAGTTCCAATTGTGATTTGAAGAAAAATCAAATGATGTAAGTTCTCTGATTCACTGAGACTTGGTCCACCTTCATCTTCCCAGTGACAACACGATTCTGATAAACCTAAAATCTTCAGTTCTGGAAATGAAGATAATCTCCCCGGTCAGATAAGCTAGTCAGATTCTGGTAAATTCAGGTATTGTAACCTCGTCAATGGAAACAAGCTTGTCCGGAGTTTCTCGAGTTTCAACCCGGTAAAATCTAACACTTTAAGTGTTGGCGCAATGCGGAAATGTGATGGGTTTATGGAAATGATTTTGAAAGAGAGGTTGGTTAATTGGAAAGTGAGGCTTTGATTAATATGAAAATGAAAATGTTACAAGAGGTTTGTGTAGCAACTTTGGCTTCCACTAGTTGTTTACAAAGAGGCACTTTGGCTCTTACTCTAACTCTAGCTCTCACTTTACTACTTGGTTACTCACTTGAGTTTTTTTATGATCAAAATGAAACCATGGAGTGCCTATTTATAGGCCTAGTGAAGAAAACTCTAGAAATGAAAATTCTAGAGACTATGATCTACTATGCCTTAAGAGAATTCTAGAGAAAGAATTCTCTAGATTACATGTGACTAAAAAGAAGACTCTAGAGGCCCAAAAAATCTAGAATGTATTGGGCTTTACCTAGTCTAGGGAATTTCAAGATTATTCTAGAATAATGATCACAAATTAATTTTTATTTTTAACACTCCCTCTTAATTTGTGATGTTGAGCTTTTCTCTGAAATGATTGAACTTATCCACCGTGTCTGCTTTCGTGAAAATGTCTGCATTTTGTTCTTGTGTTGGACAGAATTGGAGCTCGATTTCCTTGTCTTCTACAAGCTCTCCGATGAAGTGGTGTCGTAGCTCTATGTGCTTCGTCCTTCCGTGGAAGACTGGATTTTTTGTCATTGCAATTGTAGACATATTGTCACAGTAGATAGTCGTCGGCTGCATTTGCCTTTGTTGTAGGTCGGTCATTATTCTTCTTAGCCACACTGCTTCACATGCTGCACTTGTTGATGCTATGTACTCTGCTTCGGCTGACGATAATGCCACCGTGCTTTGCTTTTTAGAACTCCAAGAGATAACTTTTGTTCCCATACAAAAAACATAGCCTGATGTGCTCTTTCGGTCTTCAATAGAACCTGCCCAATCGCTATCTGTGAAGCCAATTAAATCATTATCTTTTTCTTTTGTATACTTGATGCCAAAATCCTTCGTTCTCTTGATATACCGAAGAATTCTCTTTGCGGCTGCATAGTGTAACTTGCTTGGCTCGCTCATAAACCGAGAAACAATACTGGTTGCATTGACGATGTCTGGCCTTGTATTTGTTAAGTAGATCAGTGAGCCGACTAGACTTCTGAATAAGGTTGGATCAACTTTTGTCGCTCCATCATTTTTTACCAATTTCTCATTGGTACCCATTGGAGTTGCAATTGGTTTGCAATCCATCATGTTGAACCTTTTCAGTAAGTCTTCCGCATATTTTTCTTGAGAAATGAATATTTCTTCTGGAGATTGTTTTACTTGAATCCCAAGAAAATATCGCATAAATCCTAAGTCTGTCATCTCATATTCTTTCATCATCTCCTTCTTAAATTTTTCTGTCACCTCTTGTTTTGTACTGGCATAAATTAAATCATCAACATAGAGACAGACAATTAGGAAGTCCGTACCTTATTTTCTGATGTAGAGTGATGGCTCACTTGGACTTTTCTCAAATCCATTATCTCGGAAATACTTGTCGATTTTGCTGTTCCATGCACGCGGTGCTTGCTTAAGACCGTATAGTGCTTTGCGGAGACGATATACCATTTTTTCTTTTCCTTTTCGGATATATCCTTGAGGTTGTTCAACGTACACCTCTTCTTCTAGTTCTCCGTTTAGGAACGCCGACTTTACGTCTAATTGGTAGACTTTCATTTTGAGTTGAGCTGCCAAAGCTAACACCATCCGAATTGTTTCCATGCGAGCGACTGGGGCGAATGTCTCGTTGTAGTCAATTCCTGGTTGCTGGGAATATCCTTTTGCAACTAGCCTTGCTTTGTGCTTTTGAATTGACCCATCTTCATTATATTTTGTCTTGTAGACCCATTTCATACCAATTATTTCTTTATCAACTAGCTGATTGACGAGCTCCCATGTCTTATTTTTCTCAATTACTCGCATTTCTTCGTCTATGGCGTTTCTCCATTTTTCTTCTTTTGCCGCTTCCTCATATTTTTGAGGTTCTAGTGCTATAAAAGCACAATTAGATACATTATAAATATCTCTTAGGGAACGCACCTTTCTAGGTGGGGCACTTGAGTCAGATGAGCTTGGACTTTGTTGTGTTGGACTAGGAGATCTCGGGCTTGCTGGTGGAGTGTTTTCTTCTTGGTGTGACAGATATGGCTCTTCTTCGATGAGTAGTGGAGACTCGTGGTTATCTGGTTCATCATTCCAATCCCAAGCTTTGAATTCATCAAAGATAACATCTCTTGATATTACCAGTTCCTTTGTATCTGGATTTAGAAGTCTATAGGCTTTAGACTCCTCGCTATATCCGATGAATATAAGCTTTTCTCCTTTTTCATCGAACTTTTCTCTATGTTGGGATGGAATATGTGAGTATGCTACACAACCAAAAATTCTGAAAGAAGTTACCTCAGGCTTTTTCTTATGCCATCCCTCGTATGGAGTTTTATTGTGAACCGCTTTTGTTGGCGAGCGATTAAGGATGTACACTGCTGTGTTGACTGCTTCCGCCCAGTAGGTGTTGGGTAGCTTCCTTGCTTTTAGCATACTGCGAGCCATTTCCACGATCGTACGATTTTTCCTTTCCGCAACGCCGTTTTGTTGTGGAGTGTATCGGACGGTGAGCTCCTTTTTAATTCCATTTTCTTTGCAGTAGTTGATAAACTCTTTTGAAGTAAATTCTCCACCACGGTCTGTACGGAAAACTTTCAATTGATGGCCACTTTGCTTCTCTGCCAGCGCCTTGAATTCTAGGAATTTAGTGAATGCCTCGGACTTTTGCTCAAGAATGTACACCCACATCATCCTGGTATAATCGTCCACGAATAAGAGAAAATATTCTGTTGTTGAGTGAGTTGTTCTTGTCGGACCGCATATATCAGCGTGCACCAATTCGAGGGGCCTTCTTGCTCTCCACGATGTCTTCGTAAATGGAAGTCTATGAAACTTCCCTAGAATACAACCTTCACATACTTTATCTCCACCGTCGATATTGGGAAGACCAATTACCATGCCTTTTGATTTTAGAACCTTTAAGGATCTGTAGTTGAGATGCCCGTATCTCAAATGCCATAGCTTTCCTTCGTCAATATGGTTGGTACTCATTGCACAATTTTCAATTGATGGCATAGATAGGGGAAAGACAAAATTTCCTGACATTTTTACTTTTGCCACCAATTGATTATTAATTTTATCGTAAATTGTGCATTCTCCGTCTTCGAAATGTAGTGAGTACCCTTTTCTTATAAGTTGTCCAACACTTAATAAATTTTGAGCTAGGCCAGGAACATAAAGAACATCAGATATGTATCGAGTTTTACCTGACCTTGTACGTACGGATATGACTCCTCTTCCTTCAACATTCTGGAACTTTCCATCTCCAAGTTTGACTGGCGGAATCTCTTGTTCCTCCAATTTTACGAAATATTCTTTGTTTCCTGTCATATGGCTGCTGCATCCGCTGTCGACGTACCATATACCTTGCGATTCTTGTTGCGAGGTGAGGCAGGAATAGAATACTTGATTCTGAGAAATTGTTTTTCTCGGAATAGTTTGCTTCATTAAGCCAACAATCTTTCTCCATGTGATTTAATTTATCACACTTGGTGCACTTATACTTGCAATCTTCAGTTGCATGTCCAAAATTTTTGCAAACATTGCATCGGAGATTTGAGGAGTTATTTTTTCCGTACCTTTGATTGTTGTTTCTATAACCTCCTTTTCCTTTTCCACGTCCGCGGGAGTAATTTCTGGGTCCTTGATTTGACGTCGACCCTTTCTCATACTGCGAGTTGGATGATGATCCCCCTCTAGAGCTTTTTTTTGGCTTCTGTATTTTTCTTCTCACTGAAATTTATTTTTGATTGAAATGCCTGCTCCAATGGTTGCTCCGCGAACCTATTTATTCTTTTCTCGTGCGCCTCGAGTGAACCCATTAATTCATGTACCGAGAGAGTCGATAAATTTTTTGATTCTTCAATGGCAGCGACGATATGATCAAATTTGAATGGTAAGCTTCTTAATATCTTTTCTACCACTCTTTTATTTTCAATGGTATCTCCATAACTACTGATTTGATTTACTATGCCAGTAACTCTTGAGAAGAAGTTCTGGATAGTTTCATTTTCTTTCATAAGTAAATTATCAAAATCTCGCCATAAATTTTGTAGTTTAATGGAGATTACCTTTTCTGATCCTTGGAATGCTACTTTGAGAATATTCCAGGCCTCCTGTGAAGTTTTTGCCACCGAAATTCGAGGAAAAATAGCTTTGCTTACGCCCTGTTGTAGAAACAGTAATGCTTTAGCATCTTTCTTCTTATTTTCCTTATACTTTTTTCTCTGCGTCCGTCCATGACGACAGAGTTTCTGCCGACTCTGGTACTTTATAACCTTCTTCTATAAAATCCCATAGGTCTTGTGAAATGAATAGTGTCTTCATTTGTAGACTCCAATAATCGTAACTCTCACCATCAAAAATTGGAATTAGACTTTGGGCATAGTTGAAACCTTGAATATTTTGGTTAATTGCCATGAGTAGAGTTTTAGGATTACTGGGTTAGGTTTGCTCTGATACCAAATTTGTTGGCGCAATGCGGAAATGTGATGGGTTTATGGAAATGATTTTGAAAGAGAGGTTGGTTAATTGGAAAGTGAGGCTTTGATTAATATGAAAATGAAAATGTTACAAGAGGTTTGTGTAGCAACTTTGGCTTCCACTAGTTGTTTACAAAGAGGCACTTTGGCTCTTACTCTAACTCTAGCTCTCACTCTACTACTTGGTTACTCACTTGAGTTTTTGATGATCAAAATGAAACCATGGAGTGCCTATTTATAGGCCTAGTGAAGAAAACTCTAGAAATGAAAATTCTAGAGACTATGATCTACTATGCCTTAAGAGAATTCTAGAGAAAGAATTCTCTAGATTACATGTGACTAAAAAGAAGACTCTAGAGGCCCAAAAACTCTAGAATGTATTGGGCTTTACCTAGTCTAGGGAACTTCAAGATTATTCTAGAATAATGATCACAAATTAATTTTTATTTTTAACATTAAGCAGCGATATGAACTGAAAAAATTCATCAGATATAACAGAATTACTACTATCTTGAAGGAGCAGAGTGGAGAGATTAGAGCAGCGTGGTGCTCCCTTAAGTTCTTTAATTGCATTATTTCCTATCAAACATATTTTCTCTGCTTTCACCCATTCATGGAGCTTCAGTGTGCTTTCTGCTTGTAGCGTCAAATACGTGCTCCTAAGATCTGAAGCTATCGAAACTGCCGAATCACGATTCACTTTTACCTTAAATTCCATCTTTAATCCAAGTTGAGCACCAGTTTCAAGCAATCCTGCATGTTTAAGACGTCTGATTACATCATAACCTTCATTTTCAACTTTCACCGGATCATCAACGTTATCCAACAATCCTTCACCTGCCCAAACTCCAATGATGTCTGTTTTTTTCGATTAAAAAGTCTTTTGGATACAGCAAGCATCATAAGAAACACGAATTTAACTTTATCTCCCATAACTGTGTTCACAAAATGTGGAGGAAAGAATTACTAGATTTCAATTTTATCTCATCCTGAAAACACAAGAAATTTAATATTTTAGAACTATTAATGTCCAGGGAATTAATGAACAAAAATTTACTTCTACTAATTTTCCTGTGACAGACCTTTCTTTAATCCACCTACAAATCAGAACAAACCCGAAAATCCCTAAAATTCGAAGTTAACTAAACAATGTATAAAAATCAAACATAAACCCATGCTTAAATTGTAAGTATCACTCAACCCTAATTGACACCAAATTTTAAAAAAAAAAAAAAAAAAAAAACCCAAATTGTTCCCCTAACTATATTTCTGAAATTAAAACAAATTAGTTCAAAATTAAAGCATGAAGAAGTTAAAATTGTAAATCATCCCTGGAAAAACTTCTTACCTAAATCATTTGAAGAAGATCAGTGATTTGAAGACGATCTTGTGAAGATAAGAACCAAACTTGCAAAAGAGAACGGAGATTAGGTTGTGGTTTGAAGGTAATGGACTGATGGTGGTGATTTGAAGGTGGTGGTGGTTTCACAGTATCTTTTGATTGCAGGTTCTCTCGGTAGCTCACTCGTTATCCTTTGAGTGTCAGTATGATTTGGGTTAATTGGGTACCATTTAAACCATGGATTTGGTGAAGTCACAAAACGCCACACGTTTGACCACCTTGCTGTTAGATCATCTTGTGAGAGCAAAACTTTCTGCGGTAAACTGCCGCTCGTGTAGCGCAAACAAGATTCAGCCACCACGGTTAAAGGTCAATTTTCATTCAGGAGCTGTGTCGTAGAAAAAAAAAAGAAGAAAAAAAAACCTTTGGTTTCGGACACAAAACGTACGCGCGGGCCTTCTCGGTTACATTTTTTTCTTCCAAAAGTCTTAACGAAACGGGGTGAAAACCAACGAGAAAAACCGACGGATACAAAATACGTGGGTCCCTGCTAACCTCCGGAGGGATGGGTCCAGTGGGGCCCTCAAAAACTAGAAAATTGGGAGAGGCCATTTTTTTTCATTGTTTTTTCCTCGGTCCATTTAGAATCGCTATGCGATCTAAAATATTCGCTCTGTCCTCTCTCCTCTAAAATGTTCTTCCAACAATTATTTTAATCTGTTGTCATGGAATAATTTTTAACTTTCTATAAAATTTAAAGAAAGCTTTTTTAAACTTTCTTTCTCACCGAAATCTCTTCAATTTTGAAAATCCAATTTTTTGGTTGTTTGCTTGAAAACTTAGTTTTCTAAACTAAATTTTTGGTTATTTTAATAAAATGATTTTCAAGACGCATGGATTTTAACCGAGATACATTAGATCTCCATCACTGTTTTTTTCATTTAAATTCTTTTATACTCTTAAATATGCTATCCTTGTTAATGTTATCTTTGCCTAAGACTAATCTAACATAGTTTTATTAATTTCTCTTTTAGGAGAAGTTAAATGGTTAATAATTTGTACTTGCTTGTGTTCTTGGTTACCTGGCACTACTACCATATCAAGCAATAGGATAAAAAATAGGATATGATTTGGAAATCAACTCAGGGGATCATAGTTCAGAAACAACACAGAAAAAACAAAATTCTAATATTGAAATTGAAAATAAACATTTCTACAATTTTTGTTCCATGGATTTTATTAATTTTTGATTATGTAACTTTAGTTTTATTTTTCTTCCTCGGCCTACATCATTTTTATTTTTTCATATTGGCTCTTGCAGCTGATGACAGTAGATTTCTACCTTCGGGACAAGTAGGAAGGTAATACTGTTTCCTTAACATGTCAATTTTGTCCTTATGTTAACTATGTCTCAGTTCACCACTATGATTAAATCCATCTCAAATATTGCAGATAAATCTTATTGGAATCCTGCGCTGTGCTCAGGGATGTGTTATACTTGACAGAGGTGGGTTCACAACAAATAAACAAACACGTCTCTCTGCTATTTGTGAGGCGGTTCCAACAAAGAAAGTTGATTCGACATCTCATTGTATGGTATGCAGACTTGCACTTTTATTTAAGAATTGTCTATATGAAACATGTGAACCTATCAGCTAAGACTTGTATTGGTGCAAATACATGATTTTTTTTTTTTTTTTTCTTATGATTTGAAGCTAAGTGCAGGTTTCATTTTCATTGAAATTTTGCAATTTGAACCTGTATGAATTATATAATGAATATTGAGTTTTTAAATAAATTACCCTTTGAATTTTGAATCCGGGTATCATTTTATTGTAACTTGAATTTCATTTTAGTCTCTGTCAGACTTGTTTCAACTCAGATTGATCCAGTGCAGGCAAGTCAGTCAATCTGTATCTATTATTTTCTTATATTAAAATGTATATCTACGATTAACGAGGTCAGTCTTAACGCCTTGACAGTTAAAATTGGTCGTTCATATAAGTTGTTCCACGACCTGCAGAGCCACGTCATAGATGAAAAAGACGCTCAAATAACAACCATTTTCGCGACCGTTAGAGAAAGTCATTTGACTCGTATATATGACTTTCTCTGGAAGTTATGAAACTTCGATTTTCCATTATTGGGGAAAATAACCCCATAAATAATGGAACCAATTATTTGACTGTATATATAATGGATTTTGTTCTTTTATAATGCCTCCTATAAATAAATTTGTTACCAGATAATGGATAAATGTTAATTTAGTTTCATCGAGAATTTGAATATTTAAATTTATTTTTCTTGTTTTTAGAATGAAAATTTTATTAATATCATCTAAAGTTATGGTCTTTTGACGGAAGACCACAAGTAGATAGATCAAAGTTTTCATAAGATTTAAGTGGAATTGCTGATTGCCTAACATTCTTAGCAATAACATCAGCAACTTGATAATCATCTCGACTTACATAGATAAACTCACAAAATGAAAACACAAGAGATTAAATGTTTGATCTATTTCATTAAGTTTTTGTTATCCCATTGAATGATTAAAATGCTCCCATTATAGGACTCAATAACTAGTTTAGCGTTTGCGCTTCAATTTGAACGCATGAGAGATTCATTTTCTTAGCCCAAGATAAAGCTTCCCTTACTGTCATGCACTTCACTGTCCATGGCTCAATCACTATTGGTCCCTTTGATTCAAATACATGTACCTGTTATTGGAAAGAAAACAACACAATGAAAATTTATATTTTGAATATAGAAAATCAAAAATTCAATAAGAATAGTAAATAAAGCTTCTTTTTTTTTTTATCAAATAGAAAGTCATAAATATACAGGACAAACAATTTTTTTTTACAAGAAGCGATTAGGGAGCCTAGCCACCGACTGAGCCCGTCACCTATCTTGAATTAAAACCCCTAATATATGGAAAAGGAAACTATAGTATTCAAATAATATTATAGTATTACATCTAATCTATATCCTCATAATATATTTACCAAAAAAGATAATTTTTTTTATTAGTAAATAAAATGATATTATATTCTTTTGAAAAAAATAATACTGCTACTATATGGAGTTAAACGGACCCAACATGCAATATATATATTCTTACAGGGATGTATTGGATCCTGATTTATTTGGGTTTATATGGATATAAGTTTTACCTGGATCCGGTGGATATGTATGGTTTCTTAATGAATCTTTTAGATTCTTATGGATATATATTTCAGATTATAATGGATTGTAGCTTGGATTAATTTAGATTTATAAAGATTGAAATTAATTTCTACCACCAAATATCTTAAGAAAAATGAGCAGTTAATAATTAATTTTTTTTAACATACCAAAATAAATAAACAAAATAAAATCCTTATTACTTTTAATTAATCTAAAATAACTTCATGATTCATTGCTATTTTCTTCACCGGTTTCATCTTTCCACATTTGAGCAGCGATAGTTGATCACCTGTTTCATCTTTCCACGTTTGAGCACAACCAATTCATTGCTCTCTTACATCGTCCATGTATCATTCTTTCGTTTACTCTTTGCAACCTCTTGTTGTTCTTCTCCCATATCAGACATTTCTAATTACGTATTTTCAAGTACATACAGATTGCGTACAGTAAGGTTAGAGGTTCAAGCAAAACGTGTTTTATGATTGTTAAATAACATTAACACTAATGAATATAAAAATTAATCTAAAAAAAATACCTTTTCATGCAATAAAAAATCTATCTCATGTTCCTAAAACAAAAAAACAAAACAAAAAGCTCATCAAAATAATGGCGACGAATACCCGATCAATCACAGTAGCAAATGGTAAATCATTTTAACTCATATAATATATAATCATTTATGAAATATATAATAAAACAGTTGATAGATACGTATTACCATCTTGATAACCACGGAAGCATAGAACTAATGGGTCAGTTTCCATCATATCAGAACCACTTGCAAAAGTGATGATCATCTAGTACATACATCACATCGGTAATTAAAGAAAGAAGAAAAATCATTTTCCATAATAAGTTTTTAGCAAGTTAATAGAATGACAGTGGAATAAATAATAAACTGATAATCAAACAGGAACAGAAAAATGATCTTGATTTAAGAAATACATACGTCTTGTGTACCTTGTCTTGATTGCTAGAGAGATGGAGGATCCATTTTGTTTACAGTAGTGAAGAAAAAACACTCGCATATATATATGAATAGGGTGTTCCTCTATATACCCCCAAAAGTACTAATGGAAATAATCAGTTGTTTCTCATCCGACCTTGATCCTACTATTTTCTTTGTTCGTCATCTTTATCCAAATAACAATCAATTATTCACTTCATAGTTCATACAATCCCAACTGATAAAAAAAATTTTGTTCATGCAACCAAACACATCTTGATATCTGTCGATCTGCCCACCTCCACCACCATCATCCTCATTAACAGCGATACCACAAGATGAGAATTTCAAACCCAAAATGGATCACAACGATCAACATTCTTTCCCATTCATCTACTTGAATCCTCTCTACACCACCACTATAATAATCAAACTCTTTTCTTAATACCCAGATAATTCACCTTCTTGTCCATCTCCATTAAAAAGCTCAACGAACTCCATTTTGATGAATGCTCAATTGGTTTTAAACCTAACTTGAAAAAAACAAAAGTGAATTATGGAACTGGGGATCAGGTTTATTACAATAGTGACGTATAGGAAGGTGAATTTCAAAATAGAACTTGTTCACGTAGTGGTGTGTATTACTATCGTATGAGTGAGATGGCAGATTTGGGAACAATTTTTACATCAGCTGGGTATTGGTTGGGTTCATCCTACGACAGTTATGGAATTCCTTTGGAAGTGGAAATTGAAGTTTTCTACTAAACCTCTCATTTTCTTGAGGTATTGTTTACCTTTTGCGATATGGTGGTCGGTGTGGTTAGAAAGGAACGACATCTTAATAGCGCAGAAACAAGGAAGAAAAACCTTAACTTCTCTTATTATAGATATCAAGTCGTTGATTTTTAGTTGGACTGTTAATGTTGAGTCGTTTAAGCAGATCAAATTTGATGATTTTGTTTTCGATTGGGTGAATTTGTTTAGAGAGTAGTCCAATGTAAACTCTCTAGTCGTCTATCTTCGTGTATCTTTGGAGGGTGCCATCTTGACACTCTTTCTTTCATGTTTAATATATCCTTTGCCTTTTTCAAAAAAAAGAAATATAACTTCAATCGGGCGAGAGAGTTCATACATAGATTTAGGGTTTGTAATTTCTAAATATAGTCACGGTTATTATTAGGGAAAGGGGTAGGTTTATAAAAAAAAATCAAAATTGTATAAAACTTTCTACCGACTAATTTTTAACTGTTTTTTCAACTACTTAGGGGTATGGATAGCGTTTTCCAGGGGTATATAAAAGAAGACCCTATGAATATATATGTCAATATATGACTACTATGAGTATCCATGAAAATCTCATGGTCTTGGTAGAGATTGATAGAGGATAATTTTATAGATATTTTGCCTAAACACATCCTAGAAAATCCTAACATATCTTGAATCATTTACAATCCAAAGATATCCTATCCTAATTGAATACCTAAGATATTTAAAGAATCTAAAATAATCCTAATTGAATACCTAGGATATTTAAGGAATCTGAAATAATCCTAATTGAATACCTAGGAGTTTTGAGGATATTTAGTTATCTAAATAAATCCAGATCTAATACACCCTCGTTAAAATGTATTTCTTCCGGAAAGAATTTCTACCTCAATAGTTGAAACGGAAAAAAAAAAAAAAAAACCTTAATAATTTATTTTTTGGAAATAGGTTAATGACAGTGCATAAAAAATAATATCTTTTTGTGTCAATAATATTTTATTTTTGGGAAGCAATTCAATGATAATACATAAAAATAATATCTTTATTTGATAATGGCCCTAATCAGAAACCTAATTTTCAATCCTATATATATTCAGCACAAGAATGGTTATCCCATATTGCTAGAAACCGTCAACCAGAAAAATGGATATCACTCTTTTAATTATTTTTCTAACAATTTCTCATGTCTCCGTGTTACAAATAAACTCAGTCACTGCTGTTAATCCAAGTGGGTTTAGTTTGAAGATCATTCATAGTGACTCTAAAGATTCACCTCTATATCCTGGTGATCATTTAACACCGGAAAAAAGGTTACAAAGACTCGTCCAACAATCAAAAGATCGAGCACGTTACGTTGGAATACAAGTATCAAGTGATTCAAGTTCCAACGAAACCACAAACCCGATAAACCCCAATTCTACAAACATACCTGTGTCTTACGAAGGTGTAGGAGCATTTTATGTTGCAGAGATAGGAATAGGTACTTTTCCTTTGTCACTACAACCTTTCGAGAAGAACTATTTAATTGTTGACACCAGTAGCGAGATTGTATGGACTCAATGCGCAGGTGCTCGAAATAATTCACAATATTTCCATCAAGACCTACCCTTATATCCTGCAGGAAATTCAAAAACCTATGAACCTCTTCTCTGTCGGGATAATCACCCTCTTTGCTTCCCAGGAGGATGTGAGGCAGGCCAATGTACTTACTTAGCATCTTACCCGACGGCATATTCGATGGGTGTTTTGGCTAAAGAAAAATTCACGGTAAATTCAGATCAAGATGGCCTTAAATCTTTTGATATTATCATGGGTTGTGGCTTTGGGCAAAATGGTTTCGAAAAACAATTTATCGGTTCTGGTTCTCAAAGAGGGAAACCTGATCTTGTTACTGGAATACTCGGTCTGGGATCGGGGCCTAGGTCCATTACAAGTCAATTAGAAATAAGCACTTTTTCCCACTGTCTGAAGCCATATAGTTATGGTGAGGCTCTAACAGTTCCAAGCGCGTACTTAAGGTTTGGTTCAGACGCGACAATCGGAGGTGGATGGCAACAATTATCTAAAACTCCCTTCTTTGCTCCTCCTACTGGCCGCGGTCCATATTTCTTGAATTTAGAGGGTATTAGCGTAAATGGGATTATAGTCGACGGAGTTGGAAAAAGCGATTTCGAATATGATCGGCTTACTGGAACAGGAGGGTTTTTCATAGATTCAGGGACTCCATTTACCGTTATGCACCAACCACATTTCAATAGAGTTTCGGAAAGGGTTATTGCATATTTTCATGGGTTGGGTATTAATTATGATCAAGGATTAGGTCGCGGTTATTTTAAGACTTGTTTTACGAAACCTAACATAGATTTCACGTATCCAACGATGACACTTCACTTTGAAGGCGCGGATTTTCTACTCGACAAACCGGAGACTCTATTTTCTATCACTGCTTTTGATTTTTGTTTAGGTATTATTCCAGGGGAGGCTAATTTAAACCTTTTTGGAGCAATGCAGCAAGCTGGCAAAAAGATGTTGTATGACACTGCGAAACTGACACTCTCATTTGCTGCAGATGAATGCTACTCGGATGGTAAAGAAACAATTACCAGCACTAATCCAGCTGCTACCTAGGTTTTTTATCCATAATAACTGAAATATTATAAGTGTTCACCATCATTCATTTGGAAATTAATAAAATATAATTCGTTTCGTTTCTTACTTGCTTAATACCTCATCCCTTGTCATTTTAATTTACCAAGAAGAAGTACATTAAACATAATCCTTTAGATCAAAAGGTTTTGACTTGCTCCGTTTCTAAACTTTGTACCCCAGCATGAAGCACTTCACAGGAATGCCAAGTACAAAAAGTTCAATTGAAAGAAAATCTATAACCCAAAAATAATGGTCATAGAAATGGAATAGCAATATGTTTTATCTCTCGAAGGAGGCTTTTAGGTATTCAATGGAACATACAAACACCCAAACGATGCGTGTGACCTCTGATCAGAAATTCAGAGGTAGCTTGAGCGAGTTCTTTTCCCACTGCGATGTTCCACGACCGACTTATAGCTCAAAACTATACACAGACTAAATTAAGATCATAAAGATTCCCTTGAGGTACTTAGTTTATGCACAGAATTACAAAAACTGGAATTTCCTTCCAGTGAACGAAAATTAAACAAGGATATAAGAGGTAGTGCATTTGGAACTTGCTGTTGCACTTCCATTTTTTTTTTCTTTGATCGGCAAAGAAAATAATATTGGTTGTAAAAAAGCAATTTGCAATAGATGAAAACAGCTGAGGCCCAAACAAGGAAGCAGAAATGGAGAGCATGACTAAATAGCCACGACAGGCAATCCAAGAGGATCCCAAAACAGAACTAAAAAAGAAAAGAGAAAACCCCTAATGGGGATCAAAAACCTTATTCCAATTAACAATGATATCGTCTAATGGAGTGTTACTAAAGCACGGCAGAGACGAAGCCCAAGAGAAGGCTTTAATTTTAGCTTCCAAAATGATGGCAGCAGTATTCTTTTCCTTCTTATGAAAAGTTCTATCGTTTCTCTCCAACCAAAGACACCACAAAACACTAGCGTAGATCCTTTTCCAAAGCTGATCTCCATGAGCAGACGACTTAAAGTTTTGCCAACGCTTGATACAATCCATGACAGAATCAGGAGGTATAAAGACTTTATTGGCTGCATGGAAAAAGAATGTCCAAACCTGTTTCGAGAAGGATCAATTAAAGAACATATGGCTTGAAGATTCTTCATGCTGCTTGCACAGCATACAAAGGTTAGGGATTGGATTGCCACTCGGGGACACCATTGCGCTTTTCCTGTTGTGCACTTCCTTTTTTTTTTTGTCTTTAGCTAGTTAGCTAGGTTCTGAACTTGGGTAAGGTACACCATGCATTTTATATCACCATCGTATATTCGAAGATGAAAAATGCAACTGGTTCAAAAATTGATTAAGTTTGCGACCCTGCTGCAGGTATGTTAGATTCAGAACCACACCAAACTCATTTCCTCCAATTAACTACTTTTTTTTTTTTTTTTCAATTAACTACTTTGATTCATAGAATACCAAAACCAGGATATTGACCTCAATACGTACCACATCTCTCATGAATTTCTGAATTATCAAATTAATTCGCCTAACGAAGATCGGATCAAAATGAAAAAAACATGTGGAGAGCTCATTGATGATTCTGTAAGAAACAAAATACTTACTACTTAAAATCAAAAATATATACATGAACACGATGAAACAAAGGAGTCCATCTATGTGCACCCGCGTTTAACCGGGTGCAACCCCTCTTTTCTTCATCCATTAAGATCTCAATTCATTTCTCAATTTCATGCCAAACCCTAACTCTGATTTTATCAGATTAATCCCGAAACCGTAAAATCTCTAATTGATTTTCTTCATAAACCTCAACCACACCATCTTCTTCAACAATCATACCACCTCAACATCTTATGTACGTAGATAGACATAACACACGACTCGCAGAGAGTCAGCAGAAAACAAACGGAGGATGAGATCGGCAAAATCATTCAAAACCAGCACCAAGAACCCAATTTCAGTTCGAATTCAACCCTGGTCTTCGATTATCGAAACCATCACTGCCAAACACCATCAATACTTTCTTCACAAACTGAACCTTAATCTACTTTGCTTCTCAATTTCTATCAAACCCTTTTTCTCGAATTCCCATGTTCAATCAATTTCAGAATCATCATCAATTTCTTCCTACAAATCTTTTCAGTGAAACCCTAATTTAATTCCAAATCCTCTCTTCACTAATGAGCAGAAGAAAGAAAATGGAAGGAGAAGAAAACAAAGAAGAAGAAGATAAGAAGAAGAAGAAGAATGAATGAGATCGAACACGTGACTGACATACGTGTGAAGGACATTTCAGTAATCTTACCACATGTATGGGATCTCCCTATATGATATTTTGGCGAGATATTGACAAGTCAACGCGATAAATTGACCGAGATGGTTAAAGTGGATGGAATCCGTTTAACTTGCCTAGTTTTGCAAGAAATAAAAAAAAGTGGCCTACAAATGAAAGTGAGGGTCCAGACCAGGCCTACTTCTGCATATAATCCTTGATTTTTAACTGTGACTGACCGCTGTAAAATAGATCGGGGATTTTGTTAATGTGCACAAGAGATATGTTGTTCTCAAATCTGAACCATGGTCATTATAATGTACTTTGATTGTTGCTTTGTCGTTATATAATCTATCTTTTCATGATAATTTAGTGGCTCCTGTTTTCCTTTTATTTATAGGTTTTTCTCAGTAAGATGTGGAAGGGGAAATAAGAGCACGGAGAGCAATGGAATATGTCAGATAAAAAGGTTGCAAGTGGCTTATAGAGATCAGAATCTATTATGGACGTTTAGGTTTGAGGGTGAATGTTCGAACTTATTTTTTTCATGAATGCCGGCCTATGTTTCTACTGAATGGACATCTGCAAGAAACATAAACTTCAGATTGCACGGTGGACCACTGAATTGAGAAACATAAACAGTAGTGTACATGGTAGATCCACTCCTCAATTGCATTATATCAGATGATTTTTAAATATTATCTTGAATTGCATTATATCAGATTATATCAGATGTATTTCCATGTGAGCATCGATAAGAGATTATTTCTTTCAGTTCCTTATGACAGGAAGTAATTCGGAAGGATAAAGTCCAGTTGATGTGCACGATTGAACCACTTTCGAAGTGAATTTTCGTTACTGATGTTTTCCTTATGTGTACAATAAGTATTGTTTTTAAGAGGTGCGCACCTTAATAATACCTATGGTAATGTCTTGATGAGTCATGTAGTTAAACTTCAAATATCACAGTCTGAAATGCTCGAACCAAATCCAGTAGTATATATCTGTATAGCCCAAACATATTGTATATTTGGTACACCCATATTGTTGTGGGGCTATAAAGAAAGAATGTTGTTGCTATTCCTATTAGCAACCGATTCTTTTCGCTTTTCAGATAGTTTTAGTCATCCAAAAGTGCTTAAGCATTTGACCTTATGACAGTAGACGAGTGTTCATGATCGTTCCTTAGAAGAAAAAAAATTGATCATCAGCTAATTTCCCTAGAATACAAGTGGAATGAAAATTTTAAATGTCAAGCACTAGGCAAACTGTAACACTGTACTAATTTAGGTCTCATGACATCAATTGTATTATGGTACTTCGTACTTGATCCTGAATATGTTTTCAAGCGTATTATTGCTTAGCAAGTTCTTGATTATGTATTCTTGATGTTATCACATGGTCTTCCAAATGATGATTAAACGCTTTTATGTTTCTTATGTAGGCTCCTACACTAAAACCAGAATTCTCGGGCTCATTACCAGATGAGACTACTCTTTTCACGCACAATATTGTAATATGGTTCCAATTAGACAAAACAACTATCAGGCCTGGTGTTGGTTAAACTGTAATTCTTTGAAAAAAGGTTAGCCATAGCCTTATAAAAAGAACCAGATTATGCATTTGGTTACCAAAGAAAGTAGTATATAGATTATTGTGTGTTTTATGCAAGATAATGCATGTTATATCGATTTTTATGGCACGACTTAACGTTTCCATGACTCATCTTGGAAACTTTCAAGAAAGGTTGATAGTTGTGATCGGTTAAGCTAAGAAATGTGAAGGAGGTTCACACAGGTAGACTGCTTATCGTCAGTTGTTTCTTTACAAGTACATTATATTACTTGATTTATACAAATACATGTGGTATTCAATATTGCTTAAGTAACTTGGTACTTCATGTAGTAAGTAATTTGGGTTAACAACTTTGAATTTGATCAGGTCATTGACAGACCGACCTTGCAGGACAGTAACAAACGTTCTGTACTTATCAGATGAAATTGTAGTTATGACAGAGTTCGACATTGAAGCGACACGAAGTATGGCGTGCTTTATACATGTAGGTTTGGGTTCCATATATGCCCACTCCATCTTATACTGAAACACAGCCGTCCCCAGAAACAATAGTGAAGCTTTGGATATCTATATTTTTGTGCACGAGTCTGTACCAATTAAAGAAATTGAAGATCAAATCAGAAGTTAGTTTTTTAGGTAAAAGCTAATTATCGTAATAGTATAGTTTAGAGAGCATGTAAACGTCAGCGACATGGTATGTGCCTCTGTTTTAAATTACTGTGATCTCATCACTGAAGCTTGATGACGACCAGAAGATGTACCACTTCTTTAGATACTAGCATGTGTGTGCCTCTTTTTAAAATTGAAGTGTGTAAGCCTTTCAAGTGCATATGTATGTCATATACTGTAAGAAAAATTCACCAAATTTTAAATGGTTTGATGGGAAACCTAGCCCATGCTATTGTATAATACATTCCGTTGCTATATAGTTTAACGTGGCAATGTCGGCATAGTTGTACACTTGGTACATTTCGTAGATAAGCCCAACTTCCGTCTCTGCTAAAGGAATAAAAATCTGCTAAAGGAACAAAAATGTATGTAATTTTAGGAGGTAGGAACAAACTACCAAAGTTAGGCCGAGAAATATAAGTCACAAAATACAAACTAAAGAACGTGCAACGCACGGGCGAGACACTAGTAAAGAATGATTAGCGAGGGTAACTTTGAAGTCAAGGCTACTGCTGGAGATACCCGCCTTGGAGGAGAGGATTTTGATAATAGTATGTTGAATCACTTTGTTGAAGCGTTTTAGAGGAAGCACAAGAAAGACATTAGTGGAAACCCAAGGGCTCTTAGGAGGTTGAGAACATCATGTGAGAGAGCCAAAAGGACCCTCTCATCTACTACTCGGAAAATAATTGCCGTTGACTCTTTGTATGGAGGAGTCGATTTTCATATGTCCATTACTCGTGCAAAATTTGAAGAGTTGAAGATGGATTTGTTCAGGAAATGTATGGACCCTTTTGAGAAGTGTTTTAACGGATGCGAAAATGGATAAGAGTGCCATTCACGAAATTGTTCTTGTGGAGGGTCCATTAGAATACCCAAGGCTCAGTATGTACTGCAGGATTTCTTTAATGGGAAAGAACTCTGCAAGAGCATCAAACCTGATGAAGCTGTGGCTTATGGTGCTGCCGCCCAGGCTGTTATTTTGAGTGGTCAGGGAAATGAGAAGGTGCAGGACTCGGTGCTGTTCGATGTGTTGGGATATATGGTTTTAAAAGAATTTTTTTGTACATTTATATCAATAATTCGATCTTGGCTCGGTGGTTAAGCATTTTGGGCCTTGAGGGTGAGGTCTCAGGATCGAATCCCTCCCACTACTGATTGGGTATATATAAATAGTATTTATATATCATTAGTCGGGGAGCGGGGTCTTGGGAGGTCTCTTGAATTTTGAACTTATTTTTGCTGGTTTTTTGAAAAGATTTTCAAAACTTTTATTGCCTTTAATTGCGTGATTAATTTGACTTAATTTTGGTGACGTTTTTGAAAAAGCGGTGGTCTAACAACACCACCCAATATTTCTCATACCAATCTGTATGGACTGAATCCAATATACTTTCTAGAGAATCAACTAGGCAGTCAGACTCAATCTAGGTAAAAGTATATTGAGAAGTTAATATCTTTTCTCCTGATTTGATATTACTCGATCTAATAGAAATCAACGAGTCTTAATCAAATACAAAGAATAACTTGGATGGTACCAAAGACCAATATCCAAGTATCATTTAATGTAAATGAACAACCAAAGGTTGGATATTCTAATTGATTGATCTTCAACGCACAACCTGTATTATTTCAATTATATAACAAAATATAATGCGGAATAGAAATAACACAAACACCAGAATTTTGTTAACGAGGAAACCGCAGATGTAGAAAAACCCCGGGACCTAGTCCATATTGAACACCACATTGTATTAAGCCGCCACAAACACTAGCCTACTACAAACTAACTTCGTTCTGGACTGTAGTTGAACCCTAATCAATATCACACTGTTCAAGGTACAGTTGTGCTCCTTACGTCTCTGATCCCAACAGGATACTACGCACTTGATTCCCTTAGCTAATGTCACCCACAACCAAGAGTTGTTAAGACCCAAAGTCGAAGACTTGAATAAACAAATCTGTATCACAGAGAAAAGTTTACGATAGGTAAATCTGTCTCCCATAGAAAAACCTAAGAGTTTTGTTCCATCTTTTGATAAATCAAGGTGAACAGGAACCAATTGATAATCTGGACTTATATTCCCGAAGAACAGCCTAGAGTTATCAATCACCTCACAACAATCTTAATCGTATGGTAGTGAAACAAGATGTTGCGGAATCACAAACGATGAGACGAAGATGTTTGTGATTTTTTTTTATATCTTGACCTATCGGAGATAAATCTCAAGCCAATTATACAAATGAACTCGTACGATAGAAAATGTCAAGATCAGATCGCTCAACTACAAGAGAAGTAGTTTCGTATGGTTTCACAATCCCAATGAAGTCTTTCAGTCGTTAACCGACAGGGTCTCAGGAAGAAACCTACGGTTAAAGGATAAACGACTCTAGAAAAACTAACTAGTATCACATAGGAGGTGTGGAGATTAGTTTTTCACAGATGCTAGAGTCCTTCTTATATAGTTTTCAAATCAGGGTTCGCAATCTAAGTTTCCTTGGTAACAAAGCATTCAATATTTACCGTTAGATGATCAACCTGATTTTTCCAAGCTAATATCTTTCAACTGTTAGATCAAAACTTAGCTTGTCACACACAAATGAAATGTGTTTTATTTAGGTTTGAGTAACCGTACCTAAACCTGTACACTAGGTTGGTTCATAAAGTTAACCAAATGGTTAGCCGTATGTATACTCTCGTATCAACCAAATTCATCTTCTACACAACTAGTTCAAATGACTTCAAAAGAACTAGTTCAAGGGTTGTTTAATTGCTTAGGTCTTCATACATAGACACAATTGAAAAAAAATCGGTTTCGTTCACTTGAATCAATTCATGAACAATATATCCACGGTTTCCAAGAATGCATTCCTTATTGATTTATTGTTTTAAGTTCATGAACTACCGATTTGAGAAATAACCAGCTTGGGTACGTGTACTCTAGCTTCCGGAATTGGTTTTTGAAAACCCAACAGAAATATTTGGTTGGAAAACTTCTGTGGGTACACATACCTAAGGTGACAGGTTTCCGGTTTGTGAACTTATAAACTCCAGCAGAAATTTTCGGTTAGAAAACTTCCGCCAGTACGCGTACCCAAACTGTCTCCTTTATTAATGTCGTATGTATAAGTGCACACACTTGGTTTGCGGTACATGGATTTATACACTAATGTGCGAACACACTATGTATGCTTATATCCAATGTTGGTGGCGTATTCTCAACTCTACATTTCAATCAATAAACATTCTTATAATGTTAAAATAATCGTTATTCACGACTATCGTCATTAAATCTATTTTCACATTGAAATGTCATCATGACTTGTGTCACGGATTAGATGAACAATGGTCAAAGCGAAAGCTTACCATCACATATTTCGAGAAAAAGATAGGCGAGTAAACTCGACTCGAAATATCAAATGAATATGTATGAAAACTATCATACTTACGACTTTGTCTCAAGAATAGGAGATAGAGTAGATAGAATTTTGAGTGACAGATAAGTTCAAGTATCCACACACCTTTTTAGTCGAATGAAGTTCCACCGGTTCCTTGAGTAGGTCTTTGTTTTCGTAAGATAATCTCCATGGAGTATGAAGCTCAACTACACTAATTTGTCCTAACCGAGACTTAGCTGTAAGTAGTCTAGAAATCAAGACATATAGTTTAGAAAACTAAACTTGACAAACATGCTTGAGATAGCAACGCATGCGAGTTCGACCGAGCAATGCTCTAACAGTATTTTTGAATGTTTTCTGACTGTTAAAATACCTTATTATGGTAGCCATTAAAACCAAAAATATTCTCTCATTAATTCGTATTTAATTACATGGTTATAAAATCAGTATTCATAAGACAGAGAAAAACAAGTTTTTGTTACACCATTTGTTTTTCTGAGAATCAAGAGACTAGTTTGAAGTAATCTGAAAAGAAAACCGTTGCTGATATCAACGAGACGTTCAAGTTTGAAGGACTTCATTTCAGAAGATGGAAGCTGAAGTTGTTTTTCTACCCCAAACTGATGAAGTTTCACATGATGGCGACCTCCATCAAACCAGTTGATCCAAAAGATGCAGAAGCTGCAGAATAAGAAACTTCAGCCACCACAACTGCAACTCCTCAACCAACTGAAGAACCTGTTGTGACCCAAACTGCTGAAGAAAAACAAAAAGCCTATGATAAATGGATTGATAATGACTTTGATAGCAAAAACTATATTCTGAATGCTTTGTCTGACAATTTATATGAATACTACTCCACATTTGATACTGCTAAAGATGTGTGGGATGCTTTACAGAAGAAATATAATACTGAAGAAGCCGTATCGAAGAAATGTGTTGTAAGCCGCTACCTGAAATATCAAATGGTGGATGAAAAATCAGTCGTTGCTCAAGCTCATGAAATTATGACGGAAGGTATGAAAACTGATGAACAATTTCAAGAAGCCATAGATAATGAAATGGACTCCCATAATCTTAATGGAACTTGGCACCTAACATATTTACCCCCTGGTTTCAAAGAAATAGGTTGTAAATTGGTACTAAAGGAAGTTGAACCCTGATGGTTCAGTAGACAAACACAAAGCTAGGTTAGTATCTAAAGGATTTAGACAAAGAGAAGATGTAGATTTCTTTAATACTTATTCTCATGTTACAATATTGACTTCTATTTGTGTTTTGATTGTTGTTAATTACTGTTGTGCATAATCTTGTTGTTCATCAAATAGATGTTAAAACAACCTTTTTAAATGGTGAATTAGAAGCAGAAATTACATGGAAAAACCTGAAGGTTTTGTTGTTCCTGGTCAAGAACATAAAGTGTGTGGTAGGCTTTTAAAAGGTCCTACAAATTATAACCGCAAGTGCACGGTCGTCGGTTGTAGCTCGTGCAAGTACGGGTCGATCCACAGAGATCGGGTGTGTTTCGGAAGTGTTTTAGCTAATTGGGTTCCTAGATTTGCTTTAGGCTTAGAAGCCTTTTGGGAGTGTTGGGCTTAAAGTGTTAATGGGCTTGTTAAAATGAACTGAGCTTGGGCTCAGTTATCTTTGAAGTGCAAATGGGCTTTGGCCTTAAACTTAGGCTTTTGATTAAGCCCACAGTTAAGTTGGATTGGGCCTTAATGAGTTTGGGCTTTGGTCTTAAACAACTGGGCTTTGATTTTGGTCTGCTGATGAGCCCAAGTTATGCTCTGGGCTTGGTTACTGAGTTAGGCTTTGGGCTTACTTGGGCTTCAAAGGATTGAGAGTGAACTGAGCTTTTGGGCTCAGTTGAAGCAGCAGTCTTTGGCTTGGCCATGGAAGGCAGCAGCAGTGGAAGGGAGGCAATGCACAGCAGCAGAAGTGCAAGAGCTCAGAGAAAGATGATTGGCAGCAGCAGCTGCAGAGAGGCAAGTAGCAGTGCAGCAGGCACCAGTAGCAGCACACCAGGAGAAGTGGCAGCAGCACAGAAAATGCACAGCAATGCAGTGCAACAGAGCTGCAGCAGGGGAAACAGCAGTGAAGCACAAGCAGTGCACAAGAGCAATACAGCACAAGTGCTGCAGGGGCAAGCAATGGAAAATGCACAGTAGTGCAGCAGCAACAGAGTTGCAGTAACAGCTGCAGCTGCTGAAGCAGTAAAGACAATGCAAACAGGAGAAGCAACAGAGTTGCAGGGCAGGGAAGAAACAGCAAGGCAAAAACAAAACAAAATCAATACAGAACCAGAACAATGGAACAAAGCAAAACAGCAACAAAACAAAATGAAAGCAAAATGAAATGACACAAAGGCAACACAAAATTGAACCAAGGCCTGAGGCCAAGGGCAAAGATGAGGTGAAACTGACATGAATAGAAGCAATACTAGGCAGAATACAGGCATTCCTATAGAATGGGTTGAAAGCTAGCTTGCTATAAGCACTAGCTTCTCCCAATACTCAATCAAAGTGCAACCTAAGCATACAACAAGAATGGCAAGAAAATCAGCTTGCTATGAGCACTGATTTCTTGCCATTGCACAATTAGCACAAAGCTTTTAAGATATCTAGCCTAGTATTCCATCATGTAACTGACAGAAAATTTAAAACATGACAATGAGCTTTTATACTAACAGTGAGCAACACAGTTAACTAACTTGACAACAAAACAATGAACTAACATGATAACAACAATGAACTTAACTAACAACAGGCCCTAGCAATTAAAACTAACACATGATATTAACAGTGAATAATAACAAACATCAACAGATAATAAACAATTAACATGAGAGAAACATAAGCATACAGATGAACTGAATTTGAACAAGAAACTGAAAATTTAACAATTAACAGAACTTGGCAGTTCTGGATGTGGGCTAGTCCCAACATAGAACTAGAAATTACCAAACATTAAAATTAAACTAACATAAACCTAATTGCACTAACAGTTGAAAATTAAATCAAAATTAAAAGTGAGCCTAACCCAAATTGGGTGGTAACTTGGCTAGTCCAAGAACACCTTCAAATTGCTCTACACACTCTCTATTTATAGCATACAATTACCCAAATTTTTCAAACCCTAAAATTAGGAATTAGGTATTCTTTTCAATTCCGAAATTGCTCACCAAATTCGCTGAATTGGTGGTGACCCATGCCTCTTTTCTTCCCTCTCGGTCCTTCTCTGCCTCCAATTGCGTCAATTTCTCCCTAATTCGAGGTGTTTTATCAACCCTCACCTAGGTCAGTTGGTGAGAGGAGTTAAAGCAACTCGGCTAGGGGGATGGTGTGGTGTCGGGTGATGATGGTGAAGACGTGATGGCGCTGCAGAGGTGAGGTGGTAGAGATGGTGGTGACAGAGGTGGAGAAGGTGGTGGTGTACGGTGGTTTCTGCAGAGGAGGGTGATGGAGGAGAGTATGGGTTCGATGGAGAAAGGGGAAGGGTGCGTTTGTTTGAGGTCTAGGGTGTTCGGCACTTGGGTGTGAGGCGAGTTCATCGATTTTTGATGTTCAGCGAGACTAAGCCGTGTGATGTGGAGCTGGTAGGTAGATCGGACGGTGATGCGGAGGCAAGCGGGGAGCGACCGTCGGATGAAGGGATACAACGAAACGAACGGTGCTAGATTAGGTTAGGTGCTGTAGTGTAAGGCGGGGATATCAAACTTTGATGAACAGCAAGGGAGAAACCGTTGGATTCAACTACCATCTAATCTGAAGGCTTGGAATTTCAGCGCTGTGGTGCTCGGCATAGACTTCAGATTTTGATGATCTATGAAGGAGCGACCGTCGGATGCTTCTGAGAAATGATCTGATGGCTGAGAACGGAGGCGCTTTTGTGTGTAGAAAATGAGGTTGTGCGCACCATTCTTCGCGGCTTCCTTGCGTAATTTCTCCCGGCTTTTCACTACTTTTCTGCTCTTTTGCTCCGCGACTCATCCGAACTTTATTTATTACCTAAAAATGCAAAATTAATAAGAAAAATATTTATTCTTGAAAACAATGAAAATACAGAATATGGGATAAAATGTAGAATTAATGATCAAAAGATGAGTTAAATGCCAACAAAAAGGGATAATATATACAATATTTGGCACTCATCAAATACCCCCAAACCTGAATTTTACTTGTCCTCAAGTAAAACAAAACTAAGGAAATCCTAACTATACCACTGTCGCTGGTCTCTCGAATGCATTTAGCGTATGCACTAAGCCTTTTAAACCACTAAGTGTCCCTAGTGGACGAGTTGAAGTCTCGTGAAGGTTTACCAGAGGTGTGCCTACAAAACCTAAGGACAAAATATAAGCTCAGATTCCATCAAATGTGACATGTGCAAAACAGTTAAGCTCACAGCAAAATGGAGATGTCAATCTAGCTATCGAAGGCACAATCCTAGCACTGATAACAAATAAAGACATGTGATAAGAGTGTAAAGTGTATCTACACATGTGTAAAGAAAGATCTGAAGTCATGACTACTAATCACCAAGAGATAGTTTCTCAGGCTAAGAACTGAGGTCGAAATCTAGCTAGCTGTCCGGACTTTACGAGAATTGTGAATGAGTTGGAGGTATTTCACAATTACTCGCGTTGTACATCAATGGCATACACCCTCCTTGCTTATTACAAAAAACAACAAAATGACTCTTTACATGACTCTTATTTACATTGACTATCTCTTTTTATTTTTGGAACAAGAGATGATGGAATACTTGATTTTTTTGTATTTTTCTGATATTTTTTTTTTTTTTTTTTTTTTTTTTTTTTTTTTTTTTTTTTTTTTTTTTTTTTTTTTTTTTTTTTTTTTTTTTTGAGGAAACACTTTTGATACATAACAAAAGGAAACAAAAATTACATGACACTTTGCAAGAGGTAGCCCTTTTTGATGCACCCAGTTAAATTCGATGGTTGTCTTTCTTAATGTAACCTCCACCTTCTATCCCAACCAACCAAAGAACAAGCTAGTCAAGTTTCGTTCAGTATTCTAAAGTGATTGGCAATCGTAACTTCCTATCCAACACCTTGAAGATCGAGGCCATACATGTATTGGTAGATCGTGCGCGTGCAAATTTCTTATCACTATGTGAATTGTGCTAGAATCAGGGTGCCTAAATATCTAGACTAAGACTCCTAATAAAAATACATATTTGCACAAGAGTCAACATTTCAAGGTAAATGAGCTCCATTTTTATGATTTTTTCAATTTTTTAATTTTTTTAATTTTGATTTTTCAATTTTTTTGGAATTTTTCAATTTTTTCAAAAAGAAGAAGGAGTTCGTTTTCAATTATGGCATTATCGTGGTATCTACTCTATACCCCCAAACCTAAACTAAACATTGTCCTCAATGTTTCAAAATATGGAAAGAATTAAAATGCAACATATGGAAAGGGACATGCTGAGTAGAGTAAAAGGAGAGAGAATACCCGATTTCGGCGAAAGCAGAATTAAAACTCCGTTATTCAAGGCAAAAAATCCAACATATTTCAGCCGAGATCATATTGGATTAGCAAAATATATACAAAAGGAAAAAAGTTTTTTTTTTTTTTTTTTTTTTTTTTTTTTTTTTTTAAAAAAAAATAAATTTGGTTTTTGAATGGGAGCAAGCCCACTGTGCAAGCCTCTAATGAAATGGAAGGCTGCGGCCTACGAAAATCCAAGTTTTAATTTTGAAATTTTAATTTGGCCCAGTTGGTTAAGGCCCGACGTTTGTTTTAAAACTTTGGTTTCGAGGTCCACTCTCGAGTGGAAGCAAGTCCACAATCGGTTATAAGCTCAGCTGGGTTTAAACCCAGAGTCCAAAATACAGGTCCAATGAAAGAATTTAAACAAGCCCACACAAAATAAATACAAGCCCACAAATAAATTATTACAAACCCAACAGAAAAATAAAAAGCCCAAAAAATTGGGTTAATTATTACAAGCCCACAATTAAAAATTGGAAGCCCACAGGTTGGGTTCTCTCAATGAATGGGTTTAGGCTTACCGTTTTAGCACAGCCCAGCTGCTCTGATATTGTTGCAAAAACCCAGTTGGGTTTTGGTTCTTTTCCTTGGTGGCGTCCCAGCAGAGGAAAAACAGGTTCAGAATCAGCAGGTCCAACAGCAAATGAAATGAAGCAGATGCAGATGCAAATGCTATGCAGTGAAATACAAAATAGCTAAGAAAACACAGATAAAACACAACACCAATCCCCGGCAGCGGCGCCAAAAACTTGGTAGTCCCCGGCAATGTGTGTATAAAAATTATCCCCGGCAGCGGCGCCAAAAACTTGGTAGGCTTTTAAAAGGTCCTACAAATTATAACCGCAAGTGCACGGTCGTCGGTTGTAGCTCGTGCAAGTACGGGTCGATCCACAGAGATCGGGTGTGTTTCGGAAGTGTTTTAGCTAATTGGGTTCCTAGATTTGCTTTAGGCTTAGAAGCCTTTTGGGAGTGTTGGGCTTAAAGTGTTAATGGGCTTGTTAAAATGAACTGAGCTTGGGCTCAGTTATCTTTGAAGTGCAAATGGGCTTTGGCCTTAAACTTAGGCTTTTGATTAAGCCCACAGTTAAGTTGGATTGGGCCTTAATGAGTTTGGGCTTTGGTCTTAAACAACTGGGCTTTGATTTTGGTCTGCTGATGAGCCCAAGTTATGCTCTGGGCTTGGTTACTGAGTTAGGCTTTGGGCTTACTTGGGCTTCAAAGGATTGAGAGTGAACTGAGCTTTTGGGCTCAGTTGAAGCAGCAGTCTTTGGCTTGGCCATGGAAGGCAGCAGCAGTGGAAGGGAGGCAATGCACAGCAGCAGAAGTGCAAGAGCTCAGAGAAAGATGATTGGCAGCAGCAGCTGCAGAGAGGCAAGTAGCAGTGCAGCAGGCACCAGTAGCAGCACACCAGGAGAAGTGGCAGCAGCACAGAAAATGCACAGCAATGCAGTGCAACAGAGCTGCAGCAGGGGAAACAGCAGTGAAGCACAAGCAGTGCACAAGAGCAATACAGCACAAGTGCTGCAGGGGCAAGCAATGGAAAATGCACAGTAGTGCAGCAGCAACAGAGTTGCAGTAACAGCTGCAGCTGCTGAAGCAGTAAAGACAATGCAAACAGGAGAAGCAACAGAGTTGCAGGGCAGGGAAGAAACAGCAAGGCAAAAACAAAACAAAATCAATACAGAACCAGAACAATGGAACAAAGCAAAACAGCAACAAAACAAAATGAAAGCAAAATGAAATGACACAAAGGCAACACAAAATTGAACCAAGGCCTGAGGCCAAGGGCAAAGATGAGGTGAAACTGACATGAATAGAAGCAATACTAGGCAGAATACAGGCATTCCTATAGAATGGGTTGAAAGCTAGCTTGCTATAAGCACTAGCTTCTCCCAATACTCAATCAAAGTGCAACCTAAGCATACAACAAGAATGGCAAGAAAATCAGCTTGCTATGAGCACTGATTTCTTGCCATTGCACAATTAGCACAAAGCTTTTAAGATATCTAGCCTAGTATTCCATCATGTAACTGACAGAAAATTTAAAAATGACAATGAGCTTTTATACTAACAGTGAGCAACACAGTTAACTAACTTGACAACAAAACAATGAACTAACATGATAACAACAATGAACTTAACTAACAACAGGCCCTAGCAATTAAAACTAACACATGATATTAACAGTGAATAATAACAAACATCAACAGATAATAAACAATTAACATGAGAGAAACATAAGCATACAGATGAACTGAATTTGAACAAGAAACTGAAAATTTAACAATTAACAGAACTTGGCAGTTCTGGATGTGGGCTAGTCCCAACATAGAACTAGAAATTACCAAACATTAAAATTAAACTAACATAAACCTAATTGCACTAACAGTTGAAAATTAAATCAAAATTAAAAGTGAGCCTAACCCAAATTGGGTGGTAACTTGGCTAGTCCAAGAACACCTTCAAATTGCTCTACACACTCTCTATTTATAGCATACAATTACCCAAATTTTTCAAACCCTAAAATTAGGAATTAGGTATTCTTTTCAATTCCGAAATTGCTCACCAAATTCGCTGAATTGGTGGTGACCCATGCCTCTTTTCTTCCCTCTCGTCCTTCTCTGCCTCCAATTGCGTCAATTTCTCCCTAATTCGAGGTGTTTTATCAACCCTCACCTAGGTCAGTTGGTGAGAGGAGTTAAAGCAACTCGGCTAGGGGGATGGTGTGGTGTCGGGTGATGATGGTGAAGACGTGATGGCGCTGCAGAGGTGAGGTGGTAGAGATGGTGGTGACAGAGGTGGAGAAGGTGGTGGTGTACGGTGGTTTCTGCAGAGGAGGGTGATGGAGGAGAGTATGGGTTCGATGGAAAAGGGGAAGGGTGCGTTTGTTTGAGGTCTAGGGTGTTCGGCACTTGGGTGTGAGGCGAGTTCATCGATTTTTGATGTTCAGCGAGACTAAGCCGTGTGATGTGGAGCTGGTAGGTAGATCGGACGGTGATGCGGAGGCAAGCGGGGAGCGACCGTCGGATGAAGGGATACAACGAAACGAACGGTGCTAGATTAGGTTAGGTGCTGTAGTGTAAGGCGGGGATATCAAACTTTGATGAACAGCAAGGGAGAAACCGTTGGATTCAACTACCATCTAATCTGAAGGCTTGGAATTTCAGCGCTGTGGTGCTCGGCATAGACTTCAGATTTTGATGATCTATGAAGGAGCGACCGTCGGATGCTTCTGAGAAATGATCTGATGGCTGAGAACGGAGGCGCTTTTGTGTGTAGAAAATGAGGTTGTGCGCACCATTCTTTGCGGCTTCCTTGCGTAATTTCTCCCGGCTTTTCACTACTTTTCTGCTCTTTTTGCCCCGCGACTCATCCGAACTTTATTTATTACCTAAAAATGCAAAATTAAGTAAGAAAAATATTTATTCTTGAAAACAATGAAAATACAGAATATGGGATAAAATGTAGAATTAATGATCAAAAGATGAGTTAAATGCCAACAAAAAGGGATAAATATATACAATATTTGGCACTCATCAGTGTGTAAGTTAGACAAGTCACTGTATGGTCTGAAACAAGCTCCTAAGTAATGGCATGAAAAATTTGATAATTTGATGATTCCACATGGTCTCAGAATTAATGAAAGTGACAAATGCATATACTATAAGTTTGAAAACAATGCATGCATCATGATTTGTTTGTATGTGGATGATTTGCTGATTTTTGGTTCAAACTTGTCAGTGGTTGAAGAAACTAAGAATATGCTTAAGTATAACTTTGAAATGAAAGATTTGGGTGAAACTAGTGTAATTCTTGGAATTAAGATTACTAGAACTAATGATGGTATTTCTTTGGATCAGTCTGATTATATTGAACCGATTTTAAATAAGTACAACTATTTTGATTGTAAATCTGTGAGTACTCCTTTTGATGCTAGTTTTAAACTGTTTAAACATACTGGTGATAGCGTTAGACAATCTGAATATGTTAGTATAATTGTTAGTCTTCGTTATGAATCTGATTGTACCAGACCAGACATTGCATATCCTGTGAGGGTTTTATGCAGGTTTACCAGTTGTCCTGGTTTGGAACATTGGAATGCAGTTGAGAGGGTTATGCGGTATCTTAAAAAGACCGTTAACCTAGAATTACACTATAAGAGGTTTCCTACATTCCTTGAAGGATACTGTGATGCTGACTGGAACTCTCTTTCAGATGACTCCAAGGCCACTGGTGGATATTTGTTTAATATTGCTGGTGGCTCTGTGTCTTGGAAGTCAAAGAAACAGACAATTCTGGATCAATCTACGATGGAGTCTGAACTGATAGCACTAGCAACAACTAGTGAAGAAGCGGGATGGTTGAGAAACTTGCTTTCTTAAATTCAAGTATGGGATAGACCGATGCCAGCTATTACGATCCTTTGTGATAATCGACAAATGCATCGAAAGAAAAGCACATTTACAGAGTTTCTCACAGCTAGTGTTGTACGTGTGGATCATGTTAGGTCGGAAGAGAACTTAGTTGATTCTTTGACGAAAGGATTAACTAGATTAAAGGTATTACATACCTCTAAAGGAATGGGACTTTTTCCCACTAGAAGTTGAGTCATTTTGTGATGGATACCCACCTAGAAATAGGTTCAACGGGAATAACGATTCACAAATGATATGGATATAGAGTCATGCATCGTTCCCATGGCATGATATCCTGAAGAGGGTTAAGGTTGAGTTTTTTAACTCTTAATGAAGTCTATAGCTCTGTATAGAGTGGCGTACCAAGCTACATAAGTACCTTTGATAGACTCACCTATGTGAATGAGAAAGTGTGACCGCTTTCTATGAGAACATGGGAAGTTCTCTAGAACATTCATTGAAACCGGGATAAGCACAAGGCCGTAATGTGCTGGAATTTAGGACTTTACTCTTAGTATAGTTGTGTGTGTGTGTTAAGTAATATGTTTTCTCCATAGAGTTCAAAGAAATATGTTCACTGTGTGTCAAAGTTTAGAGAATTTAATACTATGTAAAGGTTCAAAATGGAAAGATACCTTTACTTATGCACATAACTATACGGATCTTGCTCAGTGTTTTTAAAAACATATAAGTGGGGGATTGTTGGAATATACGGTTTTAAAAGAATTATTTTGTACATTTATATCAATAATTCGAGCTTGGCACAGTGGTTAAGCATTTTTGGCCTTGAGGGTGAGGTCTCAGGATCGAATTCCTCCCCCCCTACTGATTGGGTATATATAAATAATATTTATATTTCATCAGCCTTGGGGGTCTTGGGAGGTCTTCTGAATTTCGAACTTATTTTTGCTGGTTTTCTAAAAAGATTTTCAAAACTTTTATTTCCTTTAATTGCATGATTAATTAGACTTAATTTTGGTAACGTTTTTGTGAACGTTTTCTGACTGTTAAAATACCTTTTTATGGTAGCCATTAAAACCAAAAATATTCTCTCATTAATTCGCATTTAGTTACATGGTTATAAAATCATAATTCATGGGACAGAGAAAAACAAGTTTTTGTTACACCATTTGTTTTTTCTGAGAATCAAGAGACTAGTTTGAAGGAATCTGAAAAGAAAAGCGTTGCTGGTATCAACAAGCCGTTCAAGTATGAAAGACTTCATTTCAGAAGATGGAAGCTGGAGTTGTTTTTCTACCTCAAACTGATGAAGTTGCACATGATGGTGACCTCCATCAAACTAGCTGATCCACAAGATGCAAAGCTGCATAAAAAGCAAGGCCGCAACAACTGCAACTCCTCAACCAACTGAAAAACCTGTTGTGACCCGAACTGGTGAAGAAAAACAAAAAGCCTATGACAAATGGATTGGTAATGACTTTGATTACAAAAACTGTATTCCTAATGCTTTGTCTGACAATTTTTATTAATACTAATCCATATTTGATACTGCTAAAGATGTGTGGGATGTCTTACAGAAGAAATATGATATTGAAGAAGCCGGATCGAAGAAATATGCCGCAACCCGCTACCTGAAATATCAAATGGTGGATGAAAACTCAGTTGTTTCTCAGGCTCATGAACTTCAGAAAATAGCTCATGAAATTATGACGGAAGCTATGAAAACTGATGAACAATTTCAAGTAGCTGTAATGATTGATAAATTACCCCCAACTTGGAAAGATTTTCGTAATGCTTTGCGTCATAAAACTAAGGAATTTTCTCTTGAAAGCTTGATTGTTAAACTCAGGGTTGAAGAGGAAGCACGGAAACAAGATAGAAAGGAAGAAATTATTATTGTTTCCAACAATAAGAATCAGACTCAACTGAGCTTGAAATCTAAGAAAAAACCTATGAAACCTGACCAGAACCAAAGGAAAGGAAAATATAATCAAAACAAGAAACTACACCCATCAAGGAATTTTCAGAATTCTGATCTGAGTCCTTGGTTATTGGCTGTGGTAAACCAAACCACATGGCTATGGATTGCAGGAATAACAAAGGAAATAATAACGCACAAGATAATGCTGCTGAAAGATTTATAATTTTCATGGTTTCTGATTCAGAGATTCACATGGTTGGTGGATCTGATGGGTGGTGGATAGACAGTGGTGCTTCACGCCATTGTTGTTTTGATAGCTCCCTATTTAAGAGCTATGCAGAAATCAATGATAAGAAAGTGCTGTTGGGAGACTCCCATACCACTATTGTTAAAGGTTCTGGTACGGTAGAACTTAAGTTTACTTTCGGGAAGACACTTATGCTGAAATATTTCCTCCACACTCCAGAAATGAGAAAAAATCTTGTTTCCGGCTATATATCTTCTCAACAAGGCTGGGTTGTATCAAACTATTGGATCTGATCTTTACGAAATTACTAAAAACAGAATGTTTGTAGGAAAAGGTTGTGCTGCTGATGAAATTTTTAAGCTTAATGTTGAAATGAATAAAATTGCATCTTCTTCTTATATGGTGTGTAGTTTTAATGTTTGCATGCTAGACTTTGTCATGTAAACAGTAGATCAGTAGATACCATGAGAAAGCAAGGTCTTATTCCAAAACTATCCATGCATGATTTTGAAAAATGTGAATCTTGTAGTCAAGCTAAGTAACCAAGAGTTCCCATAAATCTGTTATTAGAGAATCTGAACCATTAGAGTTAGTGCATTCTGATTTGTGTGAATATGAAGGTATAAACTAGAAATGAAAAAGATATGTGATGACTTTTATTGATGATTATTCTAATTATACCTGTTTACTTGCTAAGTCATAAGAATGAAGCTATTGAAAAATTTAAGGTTTTTATTGCTGAAGTTGAAAATCAATTTGGTAGGAAAATTAAGAGATTTCGTAGTGATAGAGGAACTGAATATGATTCTAAACCATTCACTGAAATTTATGAATCTTCTGGAATTATACATGAAAAAACTGCTCCTTATAACCCTGAAATGAATGGAAAAGCTGAAAGAAAGAATCGTACTTTTACTACTCTTGTGACTGCATGTTTGTGAGTTCTGGTGCTGCCCCTCATTGGTGGGGAGAAATTTTGCTGACTGTTTGTTATGTTTTGAATCGTGACAAATTCAAAAACTAAAATTTCACCTATGAACTTTGGAAAAACAGAAAACCAAATGTATCTTATTTTAAAGTATGGGGTTGTTTGGCTTATGTTCGTATTCCTGATCCTAAAAGATCAAAGCTAGCTAGTAAAGCTTATGAATGTGTTTTTGTTGGGTATGCTCAAAAAAAGCTTATAGATTTTTTGATCTTAATAATAAAGTTATTATTGAATCTATTGATGATTTCTTTGAAGATAGATTTCCTTTTAAATCTAGAAATAGTGGGGGTTCTCTACCTAGTACAAGTTCTGAACTTAGAATAGAAGAACCTAGAACTGCAGAAACTAGAGACGCTGAAATTGAACCTAGGCATAGCAAAAGGGCTAGGATTGCGACAGACTATGGTTCTGACTTTGAAGTTTATACCCTAGAGGAAGACCCTTCTAGTCTTCAAGAGGCACTTAATTCTCCTGAATCCGGTTTTTGGCAAGAAGCCATAGATAATGAAATGGACTCCCATAATCTTAATGGAACTTGGCACCTAGCAGATTTACCCCCTGGTTGCAAAGCAATAGGTTGTAAATGGGTACTTAAAAGGAAGTTGAACCCTGATGGTTCAGTAGACAAACACAAAGCTAGGTTGGTAGCTAAAGGATTTAGACAAAGAAGATGTAGATTTCTTTGATACTTATTTCTTGTTACAAGATTGACTTCTATTCGTGTTTTGATTGTTGTTGCTGTTGTGCATAATCTTGTTGTTCATCATGTTAAACAACTTTTTAAATGGTGAATTAGAAGAAGAAATTTACATGGAACAACCTGAAGGTTTGTTGTTCCTGGTCAAGAACATAAAGTGTGTAAGTTAGATAAGTCATTGTATGGTCTGAAACAAGCTCCTAAGCAATGCATGAAAAATTTGATAATTTGATGATTTCACATGGTTTCAGAATTAATGAAAGTGACAAATGCATATACTATAAGTTTGAAAACAATGCATGCATCATGATTTGTTTGTATGTGGATGATTTGCTGATTTTTGGTTCAAACTTGTCTGTGGTTGAAGAAACTAAGAATATGCTTAAGTCTAACTTTGAAATGAAAGATTTGGGTGAAGCTAGTGTAATTTGGGAATTAAGATTACTAGAACTAATGATGGTTTTCTTTGGATCAGTCATTATATTGAAAAGATTTTAAAGAAGTACAACTATTTTGATTGTAAACCTGTGAGTACTCCTTTTGATGCTAGTGTTAAACTGTTTAAGAATACTGGTGATAGCATTAGACAATCTGAATATGCTAGTATAATTTGTATTCTTCATAATGCAACTGATTGTACCATACCGGACATTGCATATGCAGTGAGGGTTTTATGCAGGTTTACCAGTTGTCCTGGTTTGGAACACTGGAATGCAGTTGAGAGGGTTATACGGTATCTTAAAAAGACCGTTAACCTAGGATTACACTATAGGAGGTTTCCTGCAGTCCTTGAAGGATACTGTGATGCTGACTGGAACTCTCTTTCAGATGACTCCAAGGCCACTGGTGGATATTTGTTTAATATTGCTGGTGGCTCTGTGTCTTGGAAGTCAAAGAAACAGACAATTCTGGATCAATCTACGATGGAGTCTGAACTGATAGCACTAGCAACAACTAGTGAAGAAGCGGGATGGATGAGAAACTTGCTTTCTTAAATTCAAGTATGGGATAGATCGATGCCAGCTATTACGATCCTTTGTGATAATCGACAAATGCATCGAAAGAAAAGCACATTCACAGAGTTTCTCACAGCTAGTGTTGTACGTGTGGATCATGTTAGGTCGGACGAGAACTTAGTTGATTCTTTGACGAAAGGATTAACTAGATTAAAGGTATTACATACCTCTAAAGGAATGTGACTTTTTCCCACTAGAAGTTGAGTCATTTTGTGATGGATACCCACCTAGAAATAGGTTCAACGGGAATAACGATTCACAAATGATATGGATATAGAGTCATGCATCGTTCCCATGGCATGATATCCTGAAGAGGGTTAAGGTTGAGTTTTTTAACTCTTAATGAAGTCCATGGCTGTATAGAGTGGCGTACCAAGCTACATAAGTACCTTTGATAGACTCACCTATGTGAATGAGAAAGTGTGACCGCTTTCTATGAGAACATGGGAAGTTCTCTAGAACATTCATTGAAACCGGGATAAGCACAAGGCCGTAATGTGCTGGCATTTAGGACTTTACTCTTAGTATAGTTGTGTGTGTGTGTGTTAAGTAATATGTTTTCTCCATAGAGTTCAAAGAAATATGTTCACTGTGTGTCAAAGTTTAGAGAATTTAATACTATGTAAAGGTTCAAAATGGAAAGATACATTTACTTATGCACATAACTATACGGATCTTGCTCAGTGTTTTTAAAAACATATAAGTGGGGGATTGTTGGAATATACGGTTTTAAAAGAATTATTTTGTACATTTATATCAACAATTCGAGCTTGGCCCAGTGGTTAAGCATTTTTGGCCTTGAGGGTGAGGTCTCAGGATCGAATTCCTCCCCCCTACTGATTGGGTATATATAAATAATATTTATATTTCATCAGCCTTGGGGGTCTTGGGAGGTCTTCTGAATTTCGAACTTATTTTTGCTGGTTTTCTAAAAAGATTTTCAAAACTTTTATTTCCTTTAATTGCATGATTAATTAGACTTAATTTTGGTAACGTTTTTGTGAACGTTTTCTGACTGTTAAAATACCTTTTTATGGTAGCCATTAAAACCAAAAATATTCTCTCATTAATTCGCATTTAGTTACATGGTTATAAAATCATAATTCATGGGACACAGAAAAACAAGTTTTTGTTACACCATTTGTTTTTTCTGAGAATCAAGAGACTAGTTTGAAGGAATCTGAAAAGAAAAGCGTTGCTGGTATCAACAAGCCGTTCAAGTATGAAAGACTTCATTTCAGAAGATGGAAGCTGGAGTTGTTTTTCTACCTCAAACTGATGAAGTTGCACATGATGGTGACCTCCATTAAACTAGCTGATCCACAAGATGCAAAGCTGCATAAAAAGCAAGGCCGCAACAACTGCAACTCCTCAACCAACTGAAAAACCTGTTGTGACCCAAACTGGTGAAGAAAAACAAAAAGCCTATGACAAATGGATTGGTAATGACTTTGATTACAAAAACTGTATTCCTAATGCTTTGTCTGACAATTTTTATTAATACTAATCCATATTTGATACTGCTAAAGATGTGTGGGATGTCTTACAGAAGAAATATGATATTGAAGAAGCCGGATCGAAGAAATATGCCGCAACCCGCTACCTGAAATATCAAATGGTGGATGAAAACTCAGTTGTTTCTCAGGCTCATGAACTTCAGAAAATAGCTCATGAAATTATGACGGAAGCTATGAAAACTGATGAACAATTTCAAGTAGCTGTAATGATTGATAAATTACCCCCAACTTGGAAAGATTTTCGTAATGCTTTGCGTCATAAAACTAAGGAATTTTCTCTTGAAAGCTTGATTGTTAAACTCAGGGTTGAAGAGGAAGCACGGAAACAAGATAGAAAGGAAGAAATTATTATTGTTTCCAACAATAAGAATCAGACTCAACTGAGCTTGAAATCTAAGAAAAAACCTATGAAACCTGACCAGAACCAAAGGAAAGGAAAATATAATCAAAACAAGAAACTACACCCATCAAGGAATTTTCAGAATTCTGATTCTGAGTTCCTTTGTTATGGCTGTGGTAAACCAAACCACATGGCTATGGATTGCAGGAATAACAAAGGAAATAATAACGCACAAGATAATGCTGCTGAAAGATTTATAATTTTCATGGTTTCTGATTCAGAGATTCACATGGTTGGTGGATCTGATGGGTGGTGGATAGACAGTGGTGCTTCATGCCATTGTTGTTTTGATAGCTCCCTATTTAAGAGCTATGCAGAAATCAATGATAAGAAAGTGATGTTGGGAGACTCCCATACCACTATTGTTAAAGGTTCTGGTACGGTAGAACTTAAGTTTACTTTCGGGAAGACACTTATGCTGAAAGATTTCCTCCACACTCCAGAAATGAGAAAAAATCTTGTTTCCGGCTATATATCTTCTCAACAAGGCTGGGTTGTATCAAACTATTGGATCTGATCTTTACGAAATTACTAAAAACAGAATGTTTGTAGGAAAAGGTTGTGCTGCTGATGAAATTTTTAAGCTTAATGTTGAAATGAATAAAATTGCATCTTCTTCTTATATGGTGTGTAGTTTTAATGTTTGCATGCTAGACTTTGTCATGTAAATAGTAGATCAGTAGATACCATGAGAAAGCAAGGTCTTATTCCAAAACTATCCATGCATGATTTTGAAAAATGTGAATCTTGTAGTCAAGCTAAGATAACCAAGAGTTTCCATAAATATGTTATTAAAGAATCTGAACCATTAGAGTTAATGCATTCTGATTTGTGTGAATATGAAGGTATATCAACTAGAAATGAAAAAAGATATGTGATAGCTTTTATTGATGATTATTCTAACTATACCCGTGTTTACTTGCTAAGTCATAAGAATGAAGCTATTGAAAAATTTAAGGTTTTTATTGCGGAAGTTGAAAATCAATTTGGTAGGAAAATTAAGAGATTTCGTAGTAATAGAGGAACTGAATATTATTTTAAACCATTCACTGAAATTTATGAATCTTCTGGAATTATACATGAAAAACTGCTCCTTATAACCCTGAAATTAATGGAAAAGCTGAAAGAAAGAATCGTACTTTTACTACTCTTGTGACTGCATGTTTGATGAGTTCTGGTGCTGCCCCTCATTGGTGGGGAGAAATTTTGCTGACTGTTTGTTATGTTTTGAATCATGTGACAAATTCAAAAACTAAAATTTCACCCTATGAACTTTAGAAAAACAGAAAACCAAATGTATCTTATTTTTAAGTATGGGGTTGTTTGGCTTATGTTCGTATTCCTGATCCTAAAAGATCAAAGCTAGCTAGTAAATCTTATGAATGTATTTTTGTTGGGTATGCTCAAAAAATAAAGCTTATAGATTTTTTAATCTTAATAATAAAGTTATTATTGAATATATTGATGTTGATTTCTTTGAAGATAGATTTCCTTTTAAATCTAGAAATAGTGGGGGTTCTCTACCTAGTACAAGTTCTGAACTTAGAATATAAGAACCTAGAACTGCAGAAACTAGAGATGCTGAAATTGAACCTAGGCATAGCAAAATGGATAGGATTGCGACAGACTATGGTTCTGACTTTGAAGTTTATCCCATAGAGGAAGACCCTTCTAGTCTTCAAGAGGCACTTAATTCTCCTGAATCCGGCTTTTGGAAAGAAGCCATAGATAATGAAATGGACTCCCATAATCTTAATGGAACTTGGTACCTAACAGATTTACCCCCTGGTTGCAAAGCAATGGTTTGTAAATGGGTACTTAAAAGGAAGTTGAACCCTGATGGTTCAGTAGACAAACACAAAGCTAGGTTAGTAGATAAAGGATTTAGACAAAGATAATATCTAGATTTCTTTGATACTTATTATCTTGTTACAAGATTGACTTCTATTCGTGTTTTGATTGTTATTGTTGTTGTGCATAATCTTGTTGTTCATCATGTTATAACAACCTTTTTAAATGGTGACTTAGAAGAAGAAATTTACATGGAACAACCTGAAGGTTTAATTGTTCCTGGTCAAGAACATAAAGTGTGTAAGTTAGACAAGTCATTGTATGGTCTGAAACAAGCTCCTAAGCAATGTCATGAAAAAATTGTTAATTTGATGATTTCACATGGTTTCAGAATTAATGAAAGTGACAAATACATATACTATAAGTTTGAAAACAATGCATGCATCATGATTTGTTTGTATGTGGATGATTTGCTGATTTTTGGTTCAAACTTATCTGTGGTTGAAGAAACTAAGAATATGCTTAAGTCTAACTTTGAAATGAAAGATTTGGGTGAAGCTAGTGTAATTTTGGGAATTAAGATTACTAGAATTAATGATGGTTTTTCTTTGGATCAGTGTCATTATATTGAAACGATTTTAAATAAATACAACTATTTTGATTTTAAACATGTGAGTACTCCTCTTGATGCTAGTGTTAAACTGTTTAATAATACTAGTGATAGCATTAGACAATCAGAATATGCTAGTATAATTTGTATTCTTCATAATGCAACTGATTGTACCATACCGGACATTGCATATGCAGTGAGGGTTTTATGCAGGTTTACCAGTTGTCCTGGTTTGGAACACTGGAATGCAGTTGAGAGGGTTATACGGTATCTTAAAAAGACCGTTAACCTAGGATTACACTATAGGAGGTTTCCTGCAGTCCTTGAAGTAATATTTGTTTAATATTACTGGTGGCGCTGTATCTAGGAAGTCAAAGAAACAGACAATTCTTGCTCAATGTACGATGGAGTATGAATTGATAGCACTAGCAACAACTAGTGAAGAAAAAATAATACCAAAGAAATAATAATATACCAAATAAAATGAAGTTCATGCAAATAAATAAATAATAATAAACTAAATAAACAAAGTTATCTTTCAAAAACTCCACATTGTGTGAGGTTTCAACCTACACATCATGTTTGTGTTCAATTTGTTTTAATTTTTCGGTTGACAAAATAGTAATAATTTCTATTAGGCTAGCAGAGGGTTGTAATTTTTCATTATTTATATTATTGATTATTTTTCGTATTAAATCATTGTATTATATATTATTTTACACAATGATTTTTGAATTGTATTTTTCTTCTTATTTGATGTATGTGACGTATAGTTTCTATACAGTACATTTTTTTTTGTCTTTAGTGACTCGCTGAGATTTCCTAAAAATCTCTCAGATAGTCTCCTAAAATCAATAGATTAATAAAGAGTCTCTCCAAATCTCTTACAAAAAAATTATCTGAAAATCTCTAGAAATCCCAATTGACTAATCCCTTGTTAGTATAATTGTGTGTGTTAAGTAATCTGTTCTCTCCATAGAGTTCAAAGACATATGTTCACTCTGTGTCAGAGTTCATAGAATTTAATACTATGTAAAGGTTCAAAATCGAAAGATACCTTTACTTATGCACATAACTATACGGATCTTGCTCAGTGTTTTTAAAAACATATAAGTGGGGGATTGTTGGGATATATGGTTTTAAAAGAATTCTTTTGTACGTCTATATCAACAATTCGAGCTTGTCCCAGTGGTTAGGCATTTTGGGCCTTGAGGGTGAGATCTCAGGATCGAATCCTTCCCCTATTGATTGGGTATATATATTTATATATCATTAGTCCCGGAGCGGTGTCTTGGGAGGTCTTTTGAATTTCAACTTAATTTAGGTAACGTTTTCCGACAGTTAAAATACCTTTTTATGGTAGCCATTAAAACCAAAAATGTTCTCTTATTAATTTTCATTTAATTACATGGTTATAAAATCAGTATTCATGGGTTGGAGAAAAATAAGTTTTTGTTACACCATTTGTTTTTCTGAGAATCAAGAGATTAGTTTTCTGAGCAAGTCATTGCTGGTGTAAATGATTAGCTCATAATACAAGTCAATTACAACTACAAGGGAAAGGATAAATTAGGTCCGGGTCCAAAAAAAATAATATATTTATTATCAGGTTCAGAATATTTTTGGCCTTCCACTAACACTCATAATTGTATAAATTTTAAAAAAATATTTGTATAAGGGGTTACGCATCCTAATTTTTCAGGAGTATAATTGACAAGCAAATTAGAATATAACATATCTGAAAAAACCGTCCCTTGGTCTGTGTATGATCAAGTTTTAGAGCAATAAAATTTTGTTTCCCGTAAAGTTGAGTGTTCATGAGCCCATTTTCGAATACCCATCAGTCATTTTCATACCATTTTCAAATACCTAGTAACCCCATAATCCACCAAACAAACTAGTGGAGTTTGGTTTTTCTTGAGGCTTAGAATTCCCACCTCTAAAAATTAATCGTGAAGAAATATTTAGCAATCTTATAAAAAATCACGCTGATCTAGTTATAAAAGATGTTGACGAGCATGTTAATTGATAATAAGCAGTCGTCTTTATTATGTCTTCAATAGGCAGTGGTCTCTGTTGTTGTTTGCGGCTGTTTTAGCTTTATGTCTTTTTTGCTACTGTATTTGTGGGCTTTTCGCTTTTTATCAGTGTATTCACCCGCACACGATCTGTATACCTTTTAATCTATTCTTTTTGATCGATCAACAAAAAAGAAAAAAAATAACCCCATAATCATTTCCAACACAATATTTATCTGCCTCGGACTAACATGCCTTGTGCTTATATGATGCACAGCTAACTGCACTGACGAAGTGCCTCTAGAGTCCGGATAACAGATTTTGCTGCACCATGCCCGCTAGCATCTCTCCTCTTTCTCTATAATGTTTCCGTTTTCACAATTTCAAAACAGAATCAACAAAAAAAGGAAGAGATTCTTCTTCTTTACTAGTCTTTCATGGTTCAAGTTGTGCTTTCAATCTCCCGCACAAGACAGCTACCTGAAAATTCAACACTCACGAAGGTTCACAAATTCTTCCAGCACATTTTCTGCCCACTGTTCTCCGGAAGAATTCTATGGGATCCAAAAGGAGATTAAAAAGTTTAGCTTCAGAGTCTTGAATGGGATTAACATAAAATAAAACTCACAAATTGCAGGACCTTTGCTTTCTTCGTTCTATTTCCTATGTTTAGTTTTTTACTCTCATCGCATGCTCCTCTCAAGATGCTACAGCCTTATACAGTGTTTAAAGGAAAACAAACGAACAAAAGAAAGGAGAAGATTTTTGCTCATAAAGCAACACAAAGCACTTCTACAAATACCTGAAAAAAACTAGCCAAGTCTCCACTTTCTACAAGATTTTATTAAAAGAGCAAAAGGAAGTAAGAAACAACACAAAGGAATTATTAGCTTTATTCCTCTAAAGATTCATGGATTGAAGTCCCTGGGTCTGAATCCAGAAGAGAAAAAGGATTCAATCTTTTCATCCTGTCCTGTAAGTATGAGCCGTGACATACGAAGGAGCATTTCTACCATTCCATTTCTCCCAACACCAATCCTTACAGCAGTTTCATCATGATCCAAACCAGCCACCTCCTTCCCTGAATTAGCTTCCTTACCATTTTCTTGAGATTCAACCATACTTGCAGCCTGGACAATGTTATTGTTTACTTTAGGTACCCATTCCTTTCTAACACCAACACCCTTGTTTGCATGACTTCTATAATACTTCGCAGTTAAGTGACCAGAAGTACCGCTGGTTTTACTAGGAGTAGTAGTAGGTCTCCAAGTCCCATTCCCTCCTCCTCCGATGGATCTTCTGATTGCAGTAGTAGTAGAGTGGACAATCTTTCGAATCTGATCTAACAAAACCTCTTCGTATATGTTACCTTTTATGCTCCGCATCACACTTTCGTATGTCCTGAATGCATTTGGTGTATCCTTGTCTTTCTGACACGCATAAAACACCAAACATCTTCCTCATAATAAGAGCATTCGATGATGCTCCCTGAAGATAAGAACTCTGCTGCATCTTCTCCGTTCCTCAACACGACACTATTACCGTTCATACATTTTTTCCTTCATTCCTCGTACAGATAAAGTGACCGGTTTTCGCAAGTTCCATCCAGTTCAAAGAGAAAATCTACCGAATTCATTTCAGGAGGTTTCCACTTTAACAACCCATGATTAGTGAATGGAACATATCATTCCCTCGTTGGAATATAAGACCATCTTCACCATGTGACTGCAATATATTTTTTCTTAAAATGTATTTCTTTCGGAAAGAAATTATACCACAGTGGAAAGGAAACAAAAAAAAAATCTTCAAAATTTTTTTTTTTGAAATAGATTAATGACAATACATTACAATATCTTTGTGTATAAACAAAATATTTTATGAATGACAATACATAAAAACAATATCTTTATTTAATTAATGCCATAAGGAGAAACCTACTTTTCAATCTATATATATTCAGCACAAGAATGGTTATCTCATATTGCTAGAAACCGTATATCAGAAAAATGGATATCACTCTTTTCATTCTTTTTCTAACAATTTCTCATGTCTCCATATTACAAATAAACTCAGTGATTGCAGTTAACCCAAGTGGGTTTAGTTTAAAGATCATCCACAGTGACTCTAAAGAATCACCTCTATATCCAGGTGATCATTTAACAGCAGAAGAAAGGTTACAAAGACTCGTCAAACAATCAAAAGATCGAGCACGTTACGTTGGATTACAAGTATTATCAAGTTTCAATAAAACCACAAACTCGATAAACCCCGATGCTGCAAGCATACCCGTGTCTTACGAAGGTGTAGCATCATATTATGTTGCAGAGATTGGAATAGGTACTTTTCCTAGGTCACCAAACTCACCACAACCTTTCAAGACAAACTATCTAATGGTTGATACTGGTAGCCAGATTATATGGACTCAATGCGCAGGTGCTGCAGGGAGGACGCGATATTTCCATCAAGACCAACCCTTGTATCCTGCAGGAAATTCAAGAACTTATGAACCTCTTCGTTATCAGGATCATCACCCTCTTTGCTACCAAGGTCAATTTGATGAGCAAGGCCTATGTACTTACCTAGCATCTTACCCAAGTTCTGTGTCGATAGGTGTTTTGGCTAAAGAAACATTCACGGTAAATTCAGATAACTATGTCCTTCAATCTTTTGATATTATCATGGGTTGTGGCTTTAGGCAAACTGGTTTCGGTTATCTCGGTTCTGGTTTTAAAAAGGGGATACCTGATCGTGTTACTGGAATACTCGGTCTGTCATCGGGGCCTAGGTCCCTTAGAAGTCAATTAAGAATGAGCACCTTTTCTTACTGTCTGAAGCCATTTAGTTATGGGGATCCAATGGTTCAAAGCTCGTACTTAAGGTTTGGTTCAGACGCGACAATCGGAGAACAAGCATTTAAAACTCCCATAGGATATCCTTCTGGTCCTGATGGCAGCGGTCAATATCTTTTGAATTTGGAGGGTATTAGCGTAAATGGGATTAAAGTCCCCCAAATTACCAGCACTACTTTCCAATATAATCCGCGTAACGGACAAGAAGGCTTTTTCATAGATTCAGGGAGTCCATTTACCGTTATGCACCAAACACCTTTTCATTATGTTGCGGAAAGGGTTGTGACATATTTTATTGGGTTGGGTTTTGGTTATGATGCAAGTATAATTCACAACTCTTTAAATGTTTGTTTTAGAAAAAACCCTAGCTTGTATTTTGAATATCCAACGATGACATTTCACTTTCAAGACGCGGATTTTTTAATAGACAATCCCCACGCGCTCTTTTTTATCACTGATGGTTTTTTTTGTTTAGGCATGGTTCCATGGAATAGAAATTTAAACGTTCTTGGAGCAATGCAACAAGCTGGCAAAAGGATCTTATATGATACACAGGAACTAAGTCTTTCATTTATTTCAGAGGAATGCTAATTCGGGTTCGTAACCCAGCTGCTAGCTAGGTTGTTTTTTTATCCTTGATAACTGCAATAAATATATTTTTAGTGTTTCCCATTATTCTTTTGGTAATTAATAAAATATAATTCGTTTCCATTTTTACTAGCTTAATACCGGATCCCTTGTCACTTTAATTTGGATTATAAACAGTATATATATATGCCTGTTTTCCATCCAAATCCATTTCAGTCAATTTCTCGTAACTTTGGTCAATTTGTTGTGGACCGACATGAGAAACTAAAATGTATGTAAGATTATGAATTATAACCATTCATTAGAAATGAGAGATTGAATGAACCTAATACGTATCTTCTTCCCCCAACGCAAAACCTTGTGTCTTCTTCTTCAATTCCTCCTCGAGCAACAACACCTGCAATCTTTGTTACATTTACAACAACCACCGGCACACCAACACCTTATTCTTCTTTTTCCTTTTCTCCTCAATCCCAAGCACTCAAGTAATAATTCCTTTCCCTAATTTGAAATTCTTGTTTGTATTGACTTATTTGATGATAGATTTCGTTATTTATGATGTTGGTGAATTTCTCTTTAAATTAATTTTCTGCTGCTGTCTCATTTTCTGTAACCCTAATAATTAAATGGATTCATGTTTTCATTTGTTTGGTATATTTTTCCATAATCGATTTATACTGGATTCGTTTTATAAGTATTTTGGTTTCATAGTTCTACAATGCCTTAATACTGGAATTCTTTCGCTTTGATTGCTAGAATTCGTTCGTTTCTCGAGTACAACCTTGCTTTATAAAAGAACATCTAGTATCACCTTGTGCAATATTGAGATTTTGTGAAAGAACATCTAGCCATGTCGTGGTATAGAGATCCTAAGCATGCATTGGGACAAGGCGAGGTATAGAGATCTTAGATATGCCGTGGTATAGAGATCCTTGCCTTATCCCAATGCATGCTTAAGCGAATCATAAACAATCCAAAGCATGCATTGGGACAAAGCTGCATAACAGAGTATTAGGCCTTGGTTCCATACCAATTCTACAAATACTTTTACTTACCGCAAAAAAAAAACACAAAAGTGAGACTATGGATAGTTGTTTAAGTTTTCTGATTATGGATAGTTGTTGAAGTCATTACACATTACTTTTGCTCCATCATGGTAGAAGGTGGACATCTAACACCTATTCCGTCTATTTTGTGTACGTTGTATTTGAAGCTAAGGTAGATTGTGCTGCAATTTGGCAAAGTGGCAAGGTATGCATCTTTTGAGGGGTTTATTCATAAGAAACTATGTTTTATTTCTTATATATAAATAAAAATAATGGAGTAACAATCTTTCTTATGTTTTGGTTTAATAATAAAAATATTAAACCAAAACATTTACTTAATGTTTTTGCGAGACATACATGTCTCCAATAAGCACGATTCACCCTATTTGACATCAAGGACTGATTCATAGTACATCAGCGTGAGATACAATGGTCATTTTTTTCCAGGCACTGACTCGACTTACCGAGGCTTCAGAATAATTCTTAGGACATCCCAGCGATATATGTTGGTTATTCTGCCTCTGGGTCCTTTTGACAGAATCCTAGCACATCTCTGCAAGATACGTCGGTCAAAGACAAGTGAGCCGAAGTCTCGCAGAGACATTATCAGTCTGCAAGCCTTCTTTTTTCTACCAAACATGTCCCAGCTGACTTCGGAGAGATTCGATCGCGTTGTCCAAGTCTCGAACAAACTCTATCGTGTCAACCAAATCTCAGACAGCTCCAGAAACGTCATCCAGATCTCAGATGGCCTCATCCGAGCTGAACCTTCACTACACCAAATTTGGGTTTTAGTAACAATAGGATTCATAACTAAATTTTTTTTGGTAACTCAAATGATCCATTATAAATCTAGTAACCCATATAAAGGGTTAGCAAATTACGTAATAGTTACCATAATTTGGAATTAATTCATAAAAACTAAATAACTATTCAAAGTGTGAGATCATTAGTTATACATCCCTAACACATTTTTTACTAAATCACTATTATAATTATTCCTACCAAAATTCAGATTCTACTAAAATGAATCCCATCTTTATAACTCTTTGTCTTTTTTATAAGTAACACACTTGCACATTGCTAACACAATGGTTTATTTTGAAATTTTGAAAATGTAAAAATAGAGTTTTAAGTTTTTAAAAATCTTTTGTTTGGAACCAACTAACAGTGCTAGGACCTCTAGAACAACCTAAACCCAGAACTAATCCACACCGTTGCCTGTCGGAACCAAACTTGAGTTCCCAACCAAACCAAAAATCGGATTTCATTATAAACAAAAGAAACACAGTTGAACGAAACACAACAAACCCCAATCAATAAAAACCCTTGACGAATTTTCTTTTATCAAACGAGTAAAATCAATCAAATTCGAATCCAACTCCAATCAATGAAAAACCCATCGTCATTCAATCGATTTCTCTTTGTTTTCTTCTTACTCATCAATTTCGGAGGATTTGAAGACGGATGATAAAAATGATGGTGATTTGTTTCTGGTGAAATTTGTTCTAAATCGTTGCTGGTATGCTTTCTCTTCTTCCATTACTTACTACAGTTCTTAAATTACGGACCTAGGGTTTAAAAATGAGGGATTTTTAAAATTGGGTTCAAGTTGGGGCTTCTGATTGTCATAATGATTTTCTTGGTTCTTTTGTTTGAGGTGGTTATGGTATTAGATGAAAAAAAATTGGATGGAAAAAAAATTGTGAATATTTAAGAATTGCATCTCCGTAGTCCACTTATAAAATTAATCAGATAAATGTAAAGCATGTTTGTATAATATCTCTTGTTGAATAAAGGAAATGGTTTGGAAAGGTTTCCAGCACTGGAAACTTTGTTATACATCTCTACTTGAAGCTCATTCTAGAAAATTAGAAATGCTTTATCCTAAAATTAGAACTGGACTAAGGAAGGATTAATAGTATCCTTTTAGGGAATACACATTCTACTTATTTGAGCATCGACAATTTCAATACTCATGGAGGGGCGGAACTATGAATTCAATCTAGGGGGTGCTTAAAAAAATTAATGTAATTGGGTATATTTACCCTGGCTTGACCATAGATTTTACTGGATATATGCTAAAATGGGATAAACCTTAAGCCTAATGTAATGAATTTTTTTGTTTGGGGGTGGCTTAAGCCAGGCTAAGCCTGGATGTAGTTCCGCCCCTGTCATGGTGAGAACTGAGACTATTTCTTTTGTCATTGGTAGGCAGGGACATCTAGGTTTGAATGATGATTATGGTGGTAATGGCAATGAAACGAAAATGATGATGGTATGACTGTTGGGGTTTCAGGTAAACTCGAACTAGAACGCCAAACATGTCTTTAAGTCCGGTACATGACTTATCAAAGGCATGATTCTGGATTACCAGTGTGAGTACTATTCACTATTGTTTGTTTCACATTGTTATTAACTCGTCTTTGCTTTAACCTAATTAAAACCAGCTAGTTGTGTATGAACCTGTTAACCCTTAAGTTCTTAGTGGAACGATGAAATAGGTTGTTAAGATGTATGTCACAAGATGTGCATCAGTAAGGAGATCCACCTTTGCCTCATTTTTATTCTATGTTTTCATATTTGCTTTGTTTCCAAGGCCCTGCTTTGATGAATTCTGTAGTAATATGGGTTTTGCCTTACTTATAAGCTGTATAGTTCCATCCAGCTCTTATCTTAGATGAGCTTCTGTAACATTAAAGGTCAACACAAGTGTTCCGTAGCGACACAATTCCAGAGATCAAAGAATAAACCAATAATAATTTTGCTTAGATTCTTTTGTCATTTCTATTCACTTTTGTATGTCCATTGTACTCTAGAATGAACCAATCATAATTTTGCCAAAAGCTTTTTTGCTCGTATGAGCGGTGTTTTTCTGGTACATGGAATTGTAGTGTTATTGTGTAGCCTATTACTACTACGTGCACTATGCTTAGCTGTTGATCTTTTTTCAATTGCTGGATTTATATTTTCAAACTTTTAAAACATAGCGTGAAAAACAAGCCAGGTTTTCATTTCAAAATATTTGAGAAATCTCTAATCAATGGGTTGTTATTCCTTCACCTAAGCGACTAATGATACGGGTAGACGATCTTGAGAAGCCTAGTCCTGGCAGCTTTCAAAACGTTCTAGTCGATAAACCCCATTTGGCTTGTTTGCTCGAGGTTTATGGTGCCAATAAGACGAGAATAACCATAATATGATTTCTGATGAGAAAAGTTTGGAGAACCAGAATCATTGAAATGAATTGGGGAAACTGTGGTTGAATTGGAGAGTCTGGAGCATTACAAGAGGAAGTGTTTTCAGTTGTCTGCGGAGCTTGAGAAGAAGAAAGTGGAGTGCACCACACTCCAAGGTAAATTATTAGGGGTGGTGGAGACTAGAAACACTTTCGAGGATGCAGCTGAATATTGGAGGAAGATGTATCCCGATTTGGAGAGCCGAGTTCTGAGGGTGGAAAATGATAATTCAACAATGACATGTTTATTTTCGAATTTGGAGAGCTTACTCTCGAGTCATGGAAAGGAAAGTTCAATATTAAGATGCACAGAATTGCGTAATTCTGAAGAGACAGAGTCTGAAGCGTGGGGTTTGCAGTATAAAGTTACTCAAAGTGGTGAAAAGCACAACAGGAGCAACCATAATGCTGAAACCAGCCGTGAAGGGAGGAAGGGTTCTCATGTGTTTTGAGTTGAAAACCAAAGAGAATGTGCATGGCATTGGCATCAATAAACATCATGAATCGGAGTCTGAATTTCACTATTACTCTGCTGTGAACATTTCTTCTGGAAGTCTACACTTATCAAGTGGGGGTGAGAAGGTTGAAGAAGGGAAGGGTTGGGGATGTTCGGAGGAGAGACCATCTCAACATGGATCATCATCTTGAGATCATCTGAAAATGAGTACAGAGCCTTTTGTGAACATGGTCGCAGATGATGACAGTGTTGAAATTCTTGGCGAATCTGAAGACTCTGGTAATTCTACTGATTCAGAAGGTTCTCTTGGGACTCTTATGGACATGCTGGCGATGAAATATAGAAATAGGGACGAAGACAGATAAATAAAATGGAAGTTTGAGAATGATATGCTTTCTTCATTTGAAGAGGATCCTGAGCTGTGTTTGAAAGCTGTATGTGCTCTCTATCAACAGCAGATATGTGAAGACGAAATATCAGACAAGGGGTTGTTCCATAAAAGTGATGTGCTCAGGTATGTTAAGAATTCTCTACATTTTCCTTCATTTCCAATTCGCAAATATTGGTTTTGGAGTTAAAATACAGTGGCTTGTTCAATGTCCCAAAAATCTGAGATCTTGTTGGTTTACATTTTTTTATGTTGTTTATGTTCAGTTGCTTAATCTATTGCATGGTCTCTTTTCGTATCCTCCTGTTGAATTCATAGGTTGTCGTAATATCTTGCTTAGCCATATCATACAAATGATATAATTCCTCTATTATCTGACCTTACCTTAGAAAACGATCCTCTCACTTCAGCAGTAGTTAGAGCATTATTACTTGCGTTTCACAATATCTGAAGACTTACCTTTATGCTTCGGTATCAATATACGTGTCAAGAGGAATGAGCATATCATACATTTGTTCCTTTCTCGTGTCCTGGTCTAAATACAGCAGTGCCTTCCTTTACTGGAAACCTGTTGTTATTTGTCAATATATTTGGTGGAGATATGATGATATCCTGCAAATAGCTTCTCAAAATGGAATTTCAATTCTTGTACTGACTGCAGACTTTGTATATCAACTATTGAAGGAATTGGGTTGCACCAGAAAAATTAGTGGTCGATTTCTCGTAATTGTCAGATAAAGGATTTGCTAGCTTCCCAAGATTTCAAATCTGTAGTTGATGGAAGCAACGGAGTTTCTTGCTCATGGCTGCACCTGCACAGGGCAGGATAGCCATTCAGCAAAATGGTCATACTTACGTAGAAGAACAATGAACAAAATGGAACGAGAAGAATCAACAGTAACATATTTTCTTGGTATTTGGTTTTCATACACTTTTAGCTTTATTGATATTTTCACTTAACAGGTGTGCTACTTTGGCCAAGTTTCTAATGGATGAGCACTGCGAAGGTGACCTTAACAAGTCTGTCAAAGAGTTGGAGACATTTGATCCTAAAGCAGTTGATGACTGCAAGAGGCTGGCTACAAGATACTCGACGCAGTTATTCAGTATCTATCAAAACAGAAAAGATCCTTTTTTCCTTCCATCTATAACCGCCAGCCATGGAGATGAAACTGCTAAATGATTTATTGTTGTATAAATGGCCTTCAATATTTGCGCTAGGCATTGCAGTCTTACATCTCCGTTTAATCTTTTCTGATTTTGTTGTGTAACTGGTTAATACACCAAATGGCAAATTGGATGTGCATCGAATCTCCAATGTAGTAAGTGATATTTTTGTAGTTACACTAGAGGTTGTTTTGATAGGTGCACATGGAGAAAAAAACAGCCTTTGTTTATCTCATGGAACTGAAATGAAATGTGTAAAATCTGATTACTAAATTTAAAGCTAGATTACCCCTTTTATTATATTGTATTATGTCTCTTTTGTTAATACAACTAGTAACAAGGTATCTGTCTATCTGACCTAATGTTGCACTGCAAGTTGGAAGAGAAGTGTTAACTTATTCTAGCTCAATTCAACTACTGTGGGAAACTATCGGAAGTTCAAAAAATGCTTGATTTTGCAGGATGGGGACTTGAATGAGTCTAAGAAGTTAACAGATAGAAAATTGATACTATTCAGCGTAAGTTCTGGTGGAATAAGAAAGGCACTGGTAGGGGTCTTTAGTTGTATAACTGGGATGGTATAACTAGGCCAATAGAACAGGGAGGGCTGAATATTAAAAAAACTGCTTACCTTAATGAGGCTCTGCTAGCTAAGCTAGCATGGAGGTTACTTACCGAGTCTGATGCTCTCTGGGTTCAGACTTATAAGAGTAAATACTTTCCTACTCACAATCTACTCATATGTCCATTATGTAAACAGCATCCTGAATCTACTCAGCACTTGTTTATCGACTGTGAGATCGCTAAGAGTATATGGTCTGCACTTGATGAAATGTTTGCAGGTAACTTAAATGGGAAGGTGATACGTGACTGGATCACTAGTTGGTTTAGTGATAGTACTACTCCTGTTGTTAGTCAGCAAGATCTAATCGTGTTTGCTTGTTTTTCATTATGGCACATATGGAAGATGAGATGTGCCTGTGCTTTTGATAATGCTCAGGTGCAGATAGATAATCTGGTTAGACAAATACACCAAGATAATGTGAATAGAAGGCATGCACCTACTGTTCAGGCTGTGCAAACTAAGTCAAGAACTTGCGCAAACCAACAGTAGAGAAGAGAGCCCAACTTTAGTCACTTCCACCCTGCTTGTTCATCTGATTTAGGATGGGATCGCATACAACTTCTAACAGCTTCATTTTCTCATTGATTTCCTCTATCTCGCCTAGTTCATTGCTATCCAACCATTGAATCACATTGTTGACTGCAACCTCAATCTTCTTCTTAGCATCCAATGCTAACTTCCCCCCGGTATTATTGATAGTGTTTACAATGCCATATGTGTAATCCTCAAAGGACTGCCGTAACTTCACTTTCTTCTTGTGACTTGTATTTCTCCGCCTCCTGGATCAACCTCTCAATCTCAGCCTTCGACAACCTCCCTTTGTCATTTGTAATGGTAATCGAATTCTTACTCCCAGATGTCTTTTCTTCAGCAGACACAGTCAATATACCGTCTGAATCCATGTCAAAGCACACTGTGAGCTTAGGAACATCACGAAGTGCCGGGGTTATTCCTTGTAACATGAACTTTCCCAACAAATTATTGTCACAAGCTCTAGTTCTCTCACCCGCATACACTGATATCGGCACACTGGTTTGGTAGTGAATACCTTTATTTTCCTGGTGGGGATGGTAGTGTTCCTTGGGATCAACACATCCATAACACCTCCAATTTTCTCAGCACCAAGAGAAATAGGAGTAACATCCAACAACACTAAGTCCTGCACTTTCTCATTTCCCTCACCACTCAATATAGCAGCTTGCACAGCGGCACCATAAGCCACAGCCTCGTCAGGGTTGATGCTCCTGCAGACTTCCTTTCCATTGAAGAAATCTTGCAGGAGAGACTGAACCTTAGGAATTCTAGTGGACCCACCAACAAGGACAACGGCGCTCTTGTCTATCTTAGCATCCGTTAAACATTTCTCAACAGGTCCCATACAAATCCATGTTCAACTCTTCAAATTTAGCACGAGTGACGGACGCATGAAAATCGAGTCCTTCATACAAAGCATCAATATCAATGGTTGTCCGCAAAATGATTTACCATCCTGCTGTCAAAATCCTCCCCTCCAAGATGGGTATCTCCAGCTGTAGCCTTAACTTCAAAGTTACCTGGTTCAATGGTAAGTTCAGAAACATCAAAAGTACCACCACCAAGATCAAAGATAAGAACATTCTTAGCACCAACATTTGTTGCCCTCTTATCAAGACCGTAAGCAATTGCAGCCGCTGTTGGTTCACTGACAATTCGCATTACATTAAGGCCGGCGATTGTACCAGCATCTCTAGTAGCATGACGCTGAGAATCATTGAAGTAAGCAGGCACGGTAATGACAGCATTCATAACACTAGTACCAAGATAATCCCGCATCTTAATTAGAACCATGGCTAATATTTCTTCAGCTGATAACTGTATCTCCTTACCCTTATAACTGAGTTGAACCATGGGCTTGTCGTCCACTCCGGCAATGACTTTGAAGCGCCACAGTTTCATATCACTCTGAACAAAGCTATCGCTAATCTTCCTACCAATTAAACGTTTTGCGTCTACAGAAACAGAAAACAGTATACAATCTCGAGATGTCAGTTCTTAAGAGCGACAGTGAACTAGTATTATCATCATGCATCATACATACAACATTATCTAACAATTGACCCAACATTATCAATTTGGCAATATTATCTAACAGCGTAGAAACATAATGCAAAATCAAAGAAAAAGCCCTATAATCGCGAACTTTAGATGATCGAATTGACAAATTCAGCCTTTATGAAAAAAAAAAGAAAAAGAAAATTAAGCTTACCAAAGACGGTGTTGGTAGGATTAACAGCAGCATCACCAATCATACGCTCTGTATCATTAAAAGCAACGTAAGGAGTAGTCCGTTTTCCTTGATCATTGGCAATGATCTCAACTCGGTCATTTTGCCAAACTGCAACGCATGAATATGTTGTCCCTAGATCTATTCCTATTGCTATTCCTTTTACTGGTCTTTCAGCCATTGCAATGATAATTCTTTAGATCTGCAAAACCCTTGGAAGGAATAGAGGTTTTGAAAAGAGGGTTCTGTGTAGGAGAAAGTGAAGAGTTTGGGGGTCTGTTTTCGTGTGAGAGAGAGTGTGTTGATTTTCAGAGAGAGAGCGGAAGTGGTGTTTCCGAGATAAGGAAACGAAGAGACCGGGAAGTGGGATTCATTAGATTGTCCGAAGGATATAATTAGCTGGACTGATCTGACTCTATTGACGACACTTGAGATCGGACACTTACATTCACAAGACAACTATGGACGCGTACAGCTGACGCATATGATCAAAAGAAATGAACGGTCAACCTCCGGTCACTGTATCATTTTCTGAAGAAAAAAGAACAACATTTTGGGTCTGTGATACTGGGGAACAAATTTGCTCCAACATTTGTAACTTTATGATGTCACTAAACTATGGCTTAAACCATAGTTATGACAAAGTTAGTCATGACACCGATATTCTTGAATGGTTTTCTGTATATTCAATTGTGTATTCAATCATAGATTACAACGTTCTTATACATAGCTAGAGCGTAACAGAAAAGGAAACATGATAAGGGAAAATACAAACTAATGAATACAGAATATACACGAGAATAATACCAAAGATATGGTATATATTTCAACACCCTCCCTCAACCTCAAGATGGTGCAGAACACATCTTGAGGTTGCTTATCAGAAAATGCAGTCTATGAGAAGGTAGAGACTTGGTGAAGAGATCTGTCAGTTGAAACTCTGATCGAACATAAGGCAGCTGATGAGCGCCAAATAATGTATATATTTATCCCTTTTTGTTGGCATTTTAACTCATCTTTTGTGCAGTAATTCTACATTTTATCCCATATTCTGTATTTTCATTGTTTTCAAGAATAAATATTTTTCTTACTTAATTTTGCATTTTTAGGTAATAAATAAAGTCTGGATAACTTGCGGAGCGGAAAAGAGCTGAAGAGTAGTGAAAAGCCGGAAGAAATTACGCAAGGAAGCCGCAAAGAATGGAGCGCACGTCCAAAAAGCTAGGAATGAGCTCAAGAAGGAAGAATTGTTCTTAAAGAAGATATGGGCTTGGCATACCCAAGGCCCAAAACACTTACCCAAACCCATTTTCTATAACCAAAACCGCCTCCATCTTCAGCCGTCGGATTGGATCCATCTCATCATCCGATGGTCGCTCCTTCATCGCGCATCAAAATCTGAAGATCCTATCAAACACCATAGTGCCTAAATTCCAAGCCATCAGATTAGATTGCAGTTGAATCCTACGGTCGCTCCTATGCCTGTGCATCAAATCCCGATGATTCCGCTCAACACTACAACACCTAAGCTAATCTCGCACCGTAGACTTCGTTGTATTTTACATCCTACGGTCTCTACAAGCTGCTTCTTTCTTAGCCGTCCGATCCACCTACCATCTCCATATCCAGCGGCTTCAGCTCGCGGTATACCCATCTTGATACACCCGCCTAACACACTAATACTCGAACCCTATGACCTAGCCAAACAGCTCCCTACCCTAACCCATATCGATCTCTCCTCCCTCTCCTCCCTCACCTCCCTCTGCAGAACCACCATCACCTTCACCACCAACTCCATCACCACCACCACTCCCTGTCGCCACCAAATCACCTTACAAACGCAACCCACCTTCACCACCAACTATCCATGATGATTTTCAATCCCTTCATCAACATCACACGACCTCAGTGACGTGTGGAATTGGTGAGAGTGATTGCATGTCATCAATCGAGGACAACAAGGCTATGGAGAGGTAGAGAAAGAGAATTGGCATCATGGGTTGCGACTATCACGATGGATTAGGTAATTGAGACAACCTAATTTCTATTTTGTGTAATTTGGGGAAGAACAAACCCTAATTTTGGGGGAATTAGGTATTTAGGGAAATTGAAGCTTGTAACTATAAATAGAGAATGGGTGTGGTGTAGAAAGGTATGCTGGAATAGCCAGTGTCATTTGGTCTGATTTTGGGAGAGCTGGATTAGCCAGTCTCTCCAATCTTTGTGCTATTCATATTTTGCTCTTGTTTTATCCATTGTTAACTGTTACTGTGAGGTTTGATGCTGGAATAGCCAGTGTCCAGAACTGTTATGTTCTGTTAATGTTTTTTTTCTTCAATTTGTGCTGTTTCATGCACTGCTCCTGTTTAATCATGTGTTCTGTTAAAATTGTTGTTCATGTTAATGTGTGTTGTTTACATGTGTGTTACTGTTTTGCATTCTAAATGTGTTCCTGTTTAATTTTAATGTCATGTTAGTGCCATGTTTAGCTCAACTGTTGTTTTTAATTCACTGTCAAGAAGTGGAATGCTAGGTTAGAGCTTTGAAGCATTGATTTGATTGAGCAATGGGAGAAATTAGTGCTCATAGCAAGCTAATTCTCTTTCCATTCCATTTGTATGCTTAGGATGCATTGTTGTGATTGAGCAATGGGAGAAATTAGTGCTCATAGCAAGCTAATTCCCTTTCCATTCCATTTGTATGCTTAACTCTCTTGCATTGTCATCACTGTTAGCTTCACCATCTCCCCTGCCCTTGGCTTAGGCCTTGGTTCATTTGCATTGTTCTCTGCTTGTTTTCTTCATTTTCTCCATTGTCTTTGCTTCACTGCCATCTCTTCTTTGCTATATTGCCTTGTGTTGCCCTGTTTTCTTCCCTTGGCTTGCTGCCTCCCTTCCACTGCTTGTGCTACTGCTGCTGTTGCTTGGCAGGTCCGGAAAGGGTGTGTAAAATGAGGCAATAAAAACGGGCCTACAGTAATACCGCAAGTGCACGGTCGTCAGTTGTAGCTCGTGCAAGTACGGGTCGATCCACAGAGATCGGGTGTGTTTCGGAAGTGTTTTAGCTAATTGGGTTCCTAGATTTGCTTTGGGCTTTAGAAGCCTTTTGGAACTATTGGGCTTAATGTACTAATGGGTTTGTTCAAAATAAAAAGAACTGAGCTTGGGCTCAGTTTGGTCTTTGAAGTGCAAATGGGCTTTGGCCTTAAGCTTAGGCTCTTGAATAAACCCACAGTTGAATTGGAATGGGCCTTAGTGAATTTGGGCTTTGGTCTTAAACAAATGGGTCTCAGTGGTCTAGACCTTGGGCTTTTGTTTTAGTAAAGAATCTGGGCCTTTGGGCTTCAGTGATTTGAACTTGGGTTCAATTAGACTTTGGCAGGCAGCAGGAGCTAACAGGACTGCACAACAGAAGGGTAGCTGCAGCAGAAGCAGGAGCTGCACTCCAAGGCCAACAGCAACAGCAGCTGTGCTGGAGAAAGAGAAGGCAGCAGTGCAATGCAGCAAGGCAAGTGCACAACAGCAGTGACAGAATGCACAAGGAATGGCAAGAAAACAGCAAACAACAGCAGAGGCAGGGCAAAAACAAGGGAAAAGCTAAACAGCAATAAAACAGAACACAAAGGCAAAACAAAAGTGAACCAAGGCCTAAGGCCAAGGGCAGGGTTGTGAATGAAACTGAAATGAAGCAAAGCTAGGCTAAGGCAAGAATACAGGCATTCCTATAGAATGGGTTGAAAACTAGCTTGCTATAAGCACTAGCTTCTCCCAATGCACAATCAACACTGCAACCTAAGCATACAACAAGAATGGCAAGAAAATCAGCTTGCTATTAGCACTGATTTCTTGCCATTGCACAATTAGCATAAAGCTTCAAAGAAATCTAGCCTAGCATTCCATCATGTAACTGACAGTGACAGGAGCAACAACAAACATGATAGTGAATTGATACTAACAGTGAGCAACATCTAAACAGGACACATGTTAACAGGAGATGAAAATAAAAACATTAAACATAACAAGTGAACTGTAAATCATTAAGCATTAGACATTAGATATGAACATTAAACAAGTGAACTGTAAAACAAGTGAACTGTAAAACAAGTGAACTGTAAAACATTAGACATAAACAAGTAGCAAATTGAACTAAGAAAAACAACATTAAGCACAACATGAACTGAAATGAAGCACAACAGGAAGCAAATAACATGAGCAAGAAACTGAAAATTAACAATTAACAGAACTTGGGAGTTCTGGATGTTGGCTACTCCAAGCATGAAAATTACACACAACCCATAGTGCTATTTATAGTCACAGACCCAAATTTCTTAAATTACCTAATTCCCCCAAAATTAGGGTTTGTTCTTCCCCAAATTACAACAGTTAAAATTAGCTCACCTAAAAGTCCAATTGACGCCGACCCATCCCTTCTCTGACTCCCCTGTATCACTCCATGCCTTCAATTTCACTCTAGCTCAACCCAATTTATCAATTTTGCACGCCTAGGGTTTCTGAAAGATAATGTGCAAAAATTGAGAAATTAGATGGACTAGGGAGATGGGAGTAGAGGGTATTGGTTGTTGGGTGATAGGGTGATGATGGTGGAGGTGTGGTGGTGGCAGTGAGTTGGTGGCAGAGGTGGAGAAGGTGGTGGTGTACGGTGGTTCTGTGGAGAAGATGGTGGAGAGGGTATGGCTCGACTGTGTTTGGGGTAGGGGGTGTGTTTGGGTTAGGTGGATGGGCTCGGGTACTAGGGTGTAAGGCGAATGCATCGAGTCTTGATGTTCTGTGACTCTGAGCTGTGAGATGCGAAGATGGTTGGTAGATCGGACGGTGATGCGGAGGTAAGCGATGAGCGACCGTTGGATTATATGATACAACAAAATCAACGATGCCAGATGGAGTTAGGTGTTGTAGTGTTAGGCGGAGATATCAAACTTTGATGAACAGCAAGGGAGCGACCGTTGGATTCAACTACCATCTAATCTGAAGGCTTGGAATTTCAGCGCTGTGGTGCTTGGCAGAGACATCAGATTTTGATGCTCAGCAAGGAGCGACCGTCGGATGCTTCTGAGAAATGATCTGATGGCTGAGGACGGAGGCGCTTTTGTGTGTAGAAAATGAGGTTGTGCGCACCATTCTTCGCGGCTTCCTTGCGCATAATTTCTCCCGGCTTTTCACTACTTTTCTGCTCTTTTCGCTCCGCGACTTATCCGAACTTTATTTATTACCTAAAAATGCAAAATCAATTAATAAAAATATTTATTTCTTGAAAACAATGAAAATACAGAATATGGGATAAAATGTAGAATTACTGCACAAAAGATGAGTTAAAATGCCAACAAAAAGGGATAAATATATACAATATTTGGCACTCATCAAATACCCCCAAACCTGAATTTTACTTGTCCTCAAGTAAAGCAAAACTAAGGAAATCCTAACTATACCACTGTCGCTGGTCTCTCGAATGCATTTAGCGTATGCACTAAGCCTTTTAAACCACTAAGTGTCCCTAGTGGACGAGTTGAAGTCTCGTGAAGGTTTACCAGAGGTGTGCCTACAAAACCTAAGGACAAAATATAAGCTCAGATTCCATCAAACGTGACATGTGCAAAACAGTTAAGCTCACAGCAAAATGGAGATGTCAATCTAGCTATCGAAGGCACAATCCTAGCACTGATAACAAAAAAAGACATGTGATAAGAGTGTAAAGTGTATCTACACATGTGTAAAGAAAGATCTGAAGTCATGACTACTAATCACCAAGAGATAGTTTCTCAGGCTAAGAACTGAGGTCGAAATCTAGCTAGCTGTCCGGACTTTACGAGAATTGTGAATGAGTTGGAGGTATTTCACAATTACTCGCGTTGTACATCAATGGCATACACCCTCCTTGCTTACAACACAAAAACACAAAAGACTATTTACATGACTCTTATTTACATTGACTATTCTCTTTTATTTTTGGAACAAGAGATGATGGAATTGATAAATACTTGAATTTTTTTTTTTTTTTTTTTTTTTGTATTTTTCTGATTTTTTTTTTTTTTTTTTTTTTCTGAATATATACATCGTTTTTTTTTTTTTTTTTTTTTTTTTTTTTTTTTTTTTTTTTACAAGGAAACACTTTTGGTACATAACAAAAAGAAACAAAAGATTACATGACACTTTGCAAGAGGTAGCCCTTTTTGATGCACCCAGTTAAATTCGATGGTTGTCTTTCTTAATGTAACCTCCACCTTCTATCCCAACCAACCAAAGAACAAGCTAGTCAAGTTTCGTTCAGTATTCTAAAGTGATTGGCAATCGTAACTTCCTATCAAACACCTTGAAGATCGAGGCCATACATGTATTGGTAGATCGTGCGTGCAAATTTCTTATCACTATGTGAATTGTGCTAGAATCAGGGTGCCTAAATATCTAGACTAAGACTCCTAATAAACATACATATTTGCACAAGAGTCAACATTTCAAGGTAAATGAGCTCCATTTTTATGATTTTTTTCAATTTTTTAATTTTTTTAGAATTTTGATTTTTCAATTTTTTTTTGGAATTTTTCAATTTTTTCAAAAAGAAGGAGTTCGTTTTCAATTATGGCAAATTATCATGGTATCTACTCTATACCCCCAAACCTAAACTAAACATTGTCCTCAATGTTTCAAAATATGGAAAGAATTAAAATGCAACATATGGAAAGGGACATGTTGAGTAGAGTAAAAGGAGAGAGAATACCCGATTTCGGCGAAAGCAGAATTAAAACTCCGTTATTCAAGGCAAAAATCCAACATATTTTAGCCGAGATCAAATTGGATTAGCAAAATATATACAAAAGGAACAAAAGGTTTTTTTTTTTTTTTTTTTTTTTTTGTTTTTTTTTTTTTTTGTTTTTTTTTTTTTTTGTTTTTTTTTTTTAAAAAAAACGGGAAAAAAAATAAAGTAAATTTTTTTTTTTTTTTTTTTTTTTTTAAATAAATAAAATAAAATTTGGTTTTTGTATGGGAGCAAGCCCACTGTGCAAGCCTCTAATGGAATGGAATGAAGGCTGCGGCCTACGAAAATCCAAGTTTTAATTTTGAAAGTTTAATTTGGCCCAGTTGGTTAAGGCCCGACGTTTGTTTTAAAACTTTGGTTTCGAGGTCCACTTTCGAGTGGAAGCAAGTCCACAATCAGTTATAAGCTCAGCTGGGTTTAAACCCAGAGTCCAAAATACAAGTCCAATGGAAAAATTTAAACAAGCCCACAATTAAAAAAAACAAGCCCACAAATAAATTATTACAAACCCAAAATAGAAAAATAAATAGCCCAAAAAATTGGGTTAATTATTACAAGCCCACAATAAAAAATTGGAAGCCCACAGGTTGGGTTCTCTCAAATGGAATGGGTTTAGGCTTACCTTTTTAGCACAGCCCAGCTGCTCTGATATTGTTGCAAAAACCCAGTTGGGTTTTGGTTCTTTTCCTTGGTGGCGTCCCAGCAGAGGAAAAACAGGTTCAGAACAACAGGTCCAACAGCAAATGAAGTGAAGCAGATGCAGATGCAAATGCTATGAAATGCAAAAATAGCTAAGAAAAACACAGATAAAACACAGCACCAATCCCCGGCAACGGCGCCAAAAACTTGGTAGGCTTTTAAAGATATTATATTTAAATGCAAAAAGATCCCCAGCAACGGCGCCAAAAACTTGGCAGGTCCGGAAAGGGTGTGTAAAATGAGGCAATAAAAACGGGCCTACAGTAATACCGCAAGTGCACGGTCGTCAGTTGTAGCTCGTGCAAGTACGGGTCGATCCACAGAGATCGGGTGTGTTTCGGAAGTGTTTTAGCTAATTGGGTTCCTAGATTTGCTTTGGGCTTTAGAAGCCTTTTGGAACTATTGGGCTTAATGTACTAATGGGTTTGTTCAAAATAAAAAGAACTGAGCTTGGGCTCAGTTTGGTCTTTGAAGTGCAAATGGGCTTTGGCCTTAAGCTTAGGCTCTTGAATAAACCCACAGTTGAATTGGAATGGGCCTTAGTGAATTTGGGCTTTGGTCTTAAACAAATGGGTCTCAGTGGTCTAGACCTTGGGCTTTTGTTTTAGTAAAGAATCTGGGCCTTTGGGCTTCAGTGATTTGAACTTGGGTTCAATTAGACTTTGGCAGGCAGCAGGAGCTAACAGGACTGCACAACAGAAGGGTAGCTGCAGGAGAAGGAAAACAGCAGCAACAGCCTAGCAGTAACAGCAGCAGCAGCTGTAGCAAGACTGCACAAGTGCTGCACAGCAGAAGAAGCTTGCTTGACAGCAACAGACAAGGCAGCAGAATGTACAAGATGAGCAGTGCAGCAACAGTAGAAAAGGAAGGCAGCAACAGCTGCAGCAGAAGCAGGAGCTGCACTCCAAGGCCAACAGCAACAGCAGCTGTGCTGGAGAAAGAGAAGGCAGCAGTGCAATGCAGCAAGGCAAGTGCACAACAGCAGTGACAGAATGCACAAGGAATGGCAAGAAAACAGCAAACAACAGCAGAGGCAGGGCAAAAACAAGGGAAAAGCTAAACAGCAATAAAACAGAACACAAAGGCAAAACAAAAGTGAACCAAGGCCTAAGGCCAAGGGCAGGGTTGTGAATGAAACTGAAATGAAGCAAAACTAGGCTAAGGCAAGAATACAGGCATTCCTATAGAATGGGTTGAAAACTAGCTTGCTATAAGCACTAGCTTCTCCCAATGCACAATCAACACTGCAACCTAAGCATACAACAAGAATGGCAAGAAAATCAGCTTGCTATTAGCACTGATTTCTTGCCATTGCACAATTAGCATAAAGCTTCAAAGAAATCTAGCCTAGCATTCCATCATGTAACTGACAGCGACAGGAGCAACAACAAACATGATAGTGAATTGATACTAACAGTGAGCAACATCTAAACAGGACACATGTTAACAGGAGATGAAAATAAAAACATTAAACATAACAAGTGAACTGTAAATCATTAAGCATTAGACATTAGATATGAACATTAAACAAGTGAACTGTAAAACAAGTGAACTGTAAAACAAGTGAACTGTAAAACATTAGACATAAACAAGTAGCAAATTGAACTAAGAAAAACAACATTAAGCACAACATGAACTGAAATGAAGCACAACAGGAAGCAAATAACATGAGCAAGAAACTGAAAATTAACAATTAACAGAACTTGGGAGTTCTGGATGTTGGCTACTCCAAGCATGAAAATTACACACAACCCATAGTGCTATTTATAGTCACAGACCCAAATTTCTTAAATTACCTAATTCCCCCAAAATTAGGGTTTGTTCTTCCCCAAATTACAACAGTTAAAATTAGCTCACCTAAAAGTCCAATTGACGCCGACCCATCCCTTCTCTGACTCCCCTGTATCACTCCATGCCTTCAATTTCACTCTAGCTCAACCCAATTTATCAATTTTGCACGCCTAGGGTTTCTGAAAGATAATGTGCAAAAATTGAGAAATTAGATGGACTAGGGAGATGGGAGTAGAGGGTATTGGTTGTTGGGTGATAGGGTGATGATGGTGGAGGTGTGGTGGTGGCAGTGAGTTGGTGGCAGAGGTGGAGAAGGTGGTGGTGTACGGTGGTTCTGTGGAGAAGATGGTGGAGAGGGTATGGCTCGACTGTGTTTGGGGTAGGGGGTGTGTTTGGGTTAGGTGGATGGGCTCGGGTACTAGGGTGTAAGGCGAATGCATCGAGTCTTGATGTTCTGTGACTCTGAGCTGTGAGATGCGAAGATGGTTGGTAGATCGGACGGTGATGCGGAGGTAAGCGATGAGCGACCGTTGGATTATATGATACAACAAAATCAACGATGCCAGATGGAGTTAGGTGTTGTAGTGTTAGGCGGAGATATCAAACTTTGATGAACAGCAAGGGAGCGACCGTTGGATTCAACTACCATCTAATCTGAAGGCTTGGAATTTCAGCGCTGTGGTGCTTGGCAGAGACATCAGATTTTGATGCTCAGCAAGGAGCGACCGTCGGATGCTTCTGAGAAATGATCTGATGGCTGAGGACGGAGGCGCTTTTGTGTGTAGAAAATGAGGTTGTGCGCACCATTCTTCGCGGCTTCCTTGCATAATTTCTCCCGGCTTTTCACTACTTTTCTGCTCTTTTCGCTCCGCGACTTATCCGAACTTTATTTATTACCTAAAAATGCAAAATCAATTAATAAAAATATTTATTTCTTGAAAACAATGAAAATACAGAATATGGGATAAAATGTAGAATTACTGCACAAAAGATGAGTTAAAATGCCAACAAAAAGGGATAAATATATACAATATTTGGCACTCATCATTGCTTCCCCTGCTGTTGCTGCTGTGCAGTACTGCTGTTGCCTCCCTTCCTTTGCCTTGTGCTGCTGCTGCAGTACTGCTGCTTTCCTTCCTCTTTGCACTGCTGCTGCTGCTTCCTCTCCAAAGCCCAGCTCACAGTTCACTTTTCAAGCTAAAGGCTCAAGGCCCAGATCATCATTAAGGTCTAAGGCCCAATTCACTGTTACATCGAGCCCAATTCACTGTGAAAGCCCAGCTCAACCCAAGGCTCAAATCACATCATAAGCTCAGTCCATCTGTAATCCAAAAGCCCAAGCTCAGTTCTCAGTTCAAGACCAAGCCCAGGTTTGAACCAAAAGTCAAAGCCCAATTCAGTCAACTGTGGGCTTAATCAAAAGCCTAATACAGAGACCAAGCCCAGTTCACAAGTGAGCTGTTAAGCCCAGCCCACAGTTATATCCAAAAGCCTAGTGTACTGATAGGCTAAAGCTAAAGCCCAGTTCATTCCCAAAGAACTCAAAGGCCCAAAGCACAATCATAACCCATTGGTTACCAAAATCCATTGGTACCCAAAGCCCAACAATAGCAACTAGAACCCAAAATAGCTAAACACTACAAAACACACCCAGTCTCTGTGGATCGACCCGTACTTGCACGAGCTACAACTGACGACCGTGCACTTGCGGTATTACTGTAGGCCCGCGTTTTTATTACGCTTAATTTTCACACTCCTCCGGGCCCACCAGCAGCATAATTGCCTTTCCTTGAAGTGATGGCGTACAAAATGACAGTCTATTTCTATACGTTTTGTACGTTTATGGAAGACATCATTATGAGCAATGTGAATAGCAGCTTTGTTATCACAATATAAAGGAGTTGATTCTGTCAGATGAATTCCCATGTTACCAAGAAACCATCGTAACCAAACTATCTCAGAAGTAGTATGTGCCATAGTCATACACTCAGCCTCAGCACTAGAGCGAGAAACTACTGATTGTTTCTTACTTATCCATGAGATTAGAGAATATCCTAGAAACACACAATATCCAGTGGTAGAACGTCTATCTGTAACATCTCCTGCCCAATCTGAGTCTGTGTATGCACGAAGACGAAGATCTGATGTAGAAAAAAAGTGTAATCCCTGATACAAAGTGCCCTTGACATACCGTAAAATTCGAAGAACTGCAGCAAAATGAGAAGTATGAGGAACAAACATGAATTGACTCACAACATGGACTGCATAATTAATATCTGGTCTTGTAATGGTCAGATAGTTGAGACTACCAACAAGCTGACGATATAGATTTGGGTTGGATAGAACTTTTCCATCAGTAGGATTGAGTTTTACATTCAGTTCAAGAGGCGTTTCTGAAACTTTGCTATCAGTTATCCAACACGAAGAATAATTTCAGATGCATACTTAACTTGCAAGATGAAGTAACCATCAGAAGATCTATCAACTTCTATACCAAGAAAGTATCTTAAATGACCAAGATCTTTCATCTCAAAACATGAATTTATGTGGGATTTCAGAGAAATAATACCTTCTGCGCCATCATCTGTGATTACCATATCATCAGCACATAAAAGAAGAAGCACCATTCCTTTCTGTGTTTTCCTGACAAACATTGCTGAGTCATATGGACTTTGAGTGAACCCATACCGAATAATAGTAGTGGAAAACTTTTCATACCAAGCACGCTGTGCTTGTTTAAGACCATATAGAGCTTTACGAAGATTACAAACTTGATTAGGCAAGTGAATCAAACCTGGAGGTGGTCGCATATAGACTTCTTCTTGAAGTTTTCCATGGAGAAATACATTTTTAACATCCATCTGATGAAGATCCCACTTGTGGGCTGAGGAAACAACTATAAGAGTGCGTATTGTAGTCATACGAGCAACAGGAGCAAAGGTTTCTTCATAATCTATTCCATACTCTTGAGTGTAACCTTGAGCAACAACACGAAACTCACGTCTATCTCTAGTACCATCTGACTTTGTCTTGACCTTGAAAACCCATTTACTTCCCACAACAGGTTTTCCTGGGGGTAAATCAACCATATCCCACGTTCCTGCCTCCTTATGTGCAGTTAACTCATCTCCCATTGAGTCTTGCCATTCTGGAATTACTGATGCTTCCCTGTAATTCTTTGGTTCATGAATAGACAAAATTGTTGTTCGGGAACAATGATAATTAGACAACTTAGCTGGTGGTCGTCGATCGCGAGGAGGCAATGCTCTAACTTCTGTTTCGGTAATCCCACTTGGAGTTGTGTTGTCATAATGGACCATAGAGTGATCTGTATCAACTTCAACAGCTTCAGCAGGAGTGATGAGAGAAGTAGACTCAACTGAGAATGAGAAATTTGATGTGGAATTATCATCAAAGGGATCAAGGTATGTGAAGCTTTCTAAAGAGGATGATTTAGCACTAGGAAGAGACCAGAATGGTATTTAATCCCAGAATGTAACATGACGAGAAATACGTAATCTACTACTTTCAGGATCATAACATTTATATCCTTTTTTTCTATGCCATAACCTAGGAACATACACATGGAATTCTTTTTTCTGAGTTTACTACGTTCTCTTTCTGAACGAAGAACAAAACATGTTGACCCAAAGACATGTATATAGGGGCGACATGGTTTATTAGAGGGGCGATACTGTGATAGTAATGTCCCTTTAGTTGGTTAGGGGATGTAAATTGACTAGATTACAATTTTCACCTTAAATCAACCAAAATCAAATCAACTTTTTTAAAACCTAATGAATCAGAAAAAATCAAATCAATTTTTTTTTCATCTTCTTCTTCATCTTCATCTTCTCTTCTCCTCCATCAACCGTAACTGATAGACACATTTTTGTGTCTAATTTGATCACAATACTATATATTGTTGGCACTCGATTTTGTACTAATTTTGTTATTTTATGTATTTGTAGGTATTTTTTTGGAAATAAATATTTTTGGAAAATTCGGCTCGAAAAGTTGATTTTGTCACCCGGAGGACAAGTGTTATTCGGACTCTCGCTTTTGGATAAGGGTTAACCTAATTACTAAGGGGCACCCCCCAGGTCACCCCCAAGGCAGCTGCTATTCACACCCCAGTTCTGGTTAGGGGAAGGACATCTTCTTCCCAAATTCAAAAACCAAAAATTGGCGGGAAAAAAATATATCAACTGGCAGATGTTTGTTGGGATTTTTGAACGTGTTCTAGGGCGATTGAATGGCTGATTTTTGGTAGGAAGTTGTGTTATGTCCTATCAAACACGTTTTGGGCTTTTGGTTCGATCAAATTTGGCCATAATTAGCTGGAAAATTCACGGAAGCAAAACAGGGAAACACGGGTTGGACACGGGATTGGAGAAGATTTGAGCGTGTTCTGATCATGCATGAGGGCTCTAGCAACGTTGTGGGTCGTGTGTAAACACTTCTAGAGTGACCAGGATGGAAATCTATGCGTACCAGAGCAAGAATGGAAAGAAAATATTCCCAAGAATATTTTTCTTTACTGCCGAGTTAAAGAGAATTATATGGAGTGAATGAGCGAGATTCGATGGGTCTGTTGGCTATAAATATGTTTCTATGGTTTCCTAGAAGGGTGGTAGAGAGTTGGCAGGAGAGGAGAGAAGGCTGCATAGGGAGAATCACCATTTTTCTCTGCTGCTGCTGCTGCCATTGATGAAGAGGAAGAACATGAAGAACGGACTAGCAGAAGCAGTCATTTATCAATAGTGAAACGACTCGCAAGCGTGGGTCGCAGCACAGTCTAAACAGTAGCAGCACTTGTCATTTATCGTTCATTCTGAGACGCTTTATGTGCGTCGCAGATTACAGTTTACACCATTTTCTCTTCTTCTCATCATTTGTAAATCATTTTTGAGCCATAATAACTTATTTTGAGAGTATTTATACTATGATGAGATAATTCCCTCGTAACCAAGGCAATGGAGGAAGCTATTCACGCAACATAAATTGGTAACTATTCATTTAATTATATAATTCACCTAATCGCTGCTTTTGCGGAGTTTTAAATTGTTTGAATGATTGTCTTAATTATTTGTTATTCAGTTTGATAGGTTATGCTTGGTTTAATCTCTTGATAATCTATGCTTAAGGTTTACAAATAATGTTTGAGAATTTGTATGATTGATAGTGAATTAAAGATAAAAGAGGACTTAAGAATTGAATAGAGTTTTGAAATATTTATCATAATTTTGCGTAGAAGTGGAATCTAGTGTCTTGGTTACCTCTCGCCCAAATTGTTAATATTTTGTATAATTATTTATTAAGTCTAAAAAAATTATCCTTCACAAGTCCGAGAGTTTGAACCTCATTACTACAACCCCCATTAAATCATTAATCATTTTGGCGCCGCCGACGCGGATTTGTGCTTAGGTAGAATTTTTAGGTTTTTATTATTTTATTTGTTCCTTTTTACGTTTCTTTTTGTGTCTTTGATTTACAGGTTCGAAGTGGAATACTAAGGACTTGGGAACAAAAAGCTTAAAGCTAAAAGCTAAAAGCTAAGGGAGAAGAAAAAAAAAAGACATAATTTTTTTTTTTTTAGGATTTAATATTTATTATTATTATTATTTTTTTCTGTATATAGCTTTTATTTATTTTTTAGAATTTGTAAATAGGCTTTTTTTTCATAATTTTTGTAATTTTTTTGGACTTTTTATTTGGACTTTAATTTGGACTTTTGGACATTTTTTTAACCCTACGGAAGGGTCTTATTATTAATAAAAAAAAATTATATATAAACTGTGTGCAGGGAAGGACGACGATTACTATATCGTCTCGGCCCCTCGGGTTCGTACATGACATAGGAGTCGTGGCCCGAGTCGACTTCAACGGTTCATCCCCCGTCTGGTACGGGAGGTAAGTCCATCGAAACACTCGCGAATCTCCTGTAAGCGAGTTACTGCATTCCTTAAGGTGATTCATTGATTGAGGACGAATTTGGAATGTTTTTAAATTCCTAGTAAAGGGCAAGGCCTGGCCAATACAAGATAAGGGTTCGGATTTCATCACCGCTCCCTTCTTGCCCGCCTTAGGAAAACGAAACCTAACGCGAACCCAAGCTTAAAATTTGGAATAGAACGAGACCGATAGGGTAACGAGCTTAATAGGAAACTCGTTCGAAAAATATTGGTTGCTCTTTAAGCACACTCCAAAGTTCATGATGGTTTCTGTGAGTTGAATGCGTGATTGCGCCGCCTTGTGATAGCGGTGAGGCCTTGGGTATCAAAGCTCCACTGAGCTTCCCTCGCCTCAGTTCAACTTTTTTTGACTCGGATTGATTCCATATGGGTTTGCTCAAATTGCAACGAATTCCCTTTCGAAAGATAGAAGCTGGTCTAGAAACAATCTAAGTGGAGCCATCATGCTTTTTGTTTGCTAGAAATCTTTAGGTTTTCTTTGGTGGAGTCGAGTCGGCCTTGTTTGTGTTGTGTAGAATTCCCTTGCAATTAAGAATGTCGAACTGGTATGATAGAAGCCAATACAATGAGTATCAACCTGAATTTGAATATGGACATCATCCTTTTTATGACCATGTTGGGAATAGTGGTTGGGAACGCCATCCTTTGGAAGGATATGGGTCATACCATGGTGAGCCCAATTACTATCCACACATGCATTAGTCTTACGAGCAAGAAGATTATAGTACTAGTTCTTCGTCTCTAGAGGATACAATCAAACTATTGAAAACTAGTCCCTATTATGATCCTTCTGAACCTGTTCTTCCTCTAGAAGAGTCTCTCAAACAATTAACTGAGAATACAAATAGGTTTGTGTTAGAAATGAATAAACAAAATGCACCCATGAGTGAACCTTCTATACACGATACCCTAAGGAAGTCATTGGGAGAGAGTTAGAGCCGAGAGAATCAAAAGAAGAAGTCGACAGGCGAAGAAGTTCTGCTGGTGCAAGGAAAAACACGAAGAACATAATACCCACAGGGACAGTCGTTTATCAACAGTGACATCGACTGTCTCTTGTGGGTCGTAGTTTCCCAACGACAACAACACTTCAGCTTTGTCGTTGACTCTGGACGCCTTCTGTGGGTCGCAGAATCCTGTTTTATATCATTTTCTTGTCTTTCTCTTCATTGTAAAACACTTTTGAGCATCAATGAAATATTTTGAGAAGTTTTCCAACATGATGAGCGGCTAAAATACCTGGTGACTGAGGCGACGGAGGAGCTATTCACTCATGTTTGATTGGTAAATTCTTTTTATAATTTCTTAATTATTTATTTTATTTAATTCACTTGGATCAATAAAAAAAAGATAAAAATGGTTTTCTTAATTAGTTGTGAATCAGTTTGATGTTTTATGCTTAGAATTAATTCTTTGATAAATCATGCTTAAGGATTACAATTTAATATTTGGACACCTTATAGATTAATAAGTGATTTAATGGAAAAAGTGCTAGATAATAATTATGAAATATTTTTGTAACCAATCAACTTGAAGTAATAGGGAATCCGGAGCCTTAGTACATTTTAAATCTTGACATCACTTTTTGAAATTAATTTGCTTTATTTTTATTAAATCAAAAAAAAAAAAAGAGTTACCTTCACAAGTTCGAAAAGAACCCCTTTTACCACAATCTATAACAACTTTTGAAAAAACATCAGTAACCTCCATTAAAACTGAAAATTTCATCATCTTCGATTAATCGGCGATTTGAAAAATGTTTGGAAAAACCCAGTTAGGTTTTAGTTTATCGTGTTGGATTTAAGTTAATTTTGTATCAAAAATTAGGGTTTTGTATGAAAATTGAAATTGAAATTTCTGGTTGCATGTGAGTTACGGTTGGTAATAACCCAAATACGAACCGTAACTGTAGATTGGGTTGATGTTATGGTTGGTTTTAACTCAAATACCAACCGTAAGTTCTTAGTTTTGAGAAATATGTTCGGTTACGGTTTGTATTTGCATCATATTTATCAATCGTAATTGAGTTACAGTTTGTTACTCAAACAACCATACCAACCGTAAATAATCATGTGTCTTAAGAATTCATCAAATAATGATTTACGGTTCAAATGTTAAGTTGACACACCAACCGTAGGGTAGTTACGGTTGGTCTCGATTCACTAGTTACCAACCGTAATTTAGTTGTGGTTGTTGTCCAAATTTAATTACCAACCGTAACTGGTTTTACGATTGGATCTTCCAAATTTAACCATTTACGGTTGGTATTCGATAACTTATGAACCATAACTAAGATTTACAGTTGGTCACGAGCAAAATTGCAACCATAAGTTCTTCTAAAAATTTAAAAGTTTTGATTTTTTTGCGTACATTAGATAATTTTGAGCGAGAAAAAGCTAATGGGAACTAATTTAGAAGTATACCGGGTCACTGGGAATCACTTATTTTGGTTGAGTGAATCAAAATCTAGGGTTTCACAAATACATAATAATCTATAAAAAAACCAAGGTGATATTGCTTGAGTTATAAAAACTCCACCCATTTGTTGAGAGTTACAAGAACTCGATTTTCCCCAAAAATGATACAAAAACCCCAAAGTTTTTATAGTATTTAAATTAGATCATTCAAGTTTTCTAATAATTCCATAACAGCCCTCCCATAATTAAATGTCTTCTTATCTTATTTCATTTACTCTTTTTTTCGTCGCCTCCTCTTATTCTTTTCCTCCAACCTCTCCTACAACACCTCCTCCTCCTACTCCTGCACCACCACCCTCACCAAAACCTCGACCACAAAAAACTCTGAATCATCCAAACTGAGAAGATAAGTTCGCGTTTGTTTTCTTCTTCTTCTTCTTCTTCTTCTTCTTTCTTTCTCTTTGTTTCTGCTTTCTTCTTTTTCTTCTTCCCTGTTCTTCATTTGGTAGAGATTTGAGAGATTAAATTGAGTTTTGAGATCGTGAGGGTTAGGGAGAGAACAAGGCGTGATTGAGAGTGATGTTGTTGAATCGAATATCGAAATCAGACTTCACAGAAAAGGTAAATCGGAGATTAAATTTAGGGTTTCTGTTTTGATTGATTCTTTTTATTAAATCTCAATGGTTTGTTAGAATTAAAAATGGTTTTTTCTGATTTGAAGTAGAGATGGTTGTATGAATTTTAATTTTAATTTCGTAGAGAATTACAGTTTATGTTCTTCCCTAAATTAAGAAACTAGGGTTCTTCTTTGATATTGATCTATCTGCAAAATTTAGGGAGAGGTGTTTGATTAACAAGGAGCGGATTGAGAAAAGGATGTTGATGAATTTGGATCTCTGATGAGTTAAGAAGAGAGATATGATTTAAGTTGAATTACTGGAAGAGATTGTTATGTTTCTTAACAAATTAGAAGATTGAGTTGCTACTGTTATTTGATAAATGGGTTTTCGACCTAGAAAGATATTTACTGAGATGTAGTACATCAATTGAGAGAATTATAAATGTTCTTGAAATTGCAGTTGATAGTTGGATACATGCTTTTATCCATTTTTCTTTATACTCTCAATGTTTTTCTTAGTATTTTATATTTTGGTGCAGTGAACAGCAAAGTAGGTTTTTAGTTTCCCTCAAATGTGTGTTTTGATGATACATCTTCATCGTTGAAATCAATATTGTGTTGGGGAAATGACAGATTTATGTTGAAACCAAAATTGGTTTCATCAAATTCTGACAGTTTTTGTTGGTGAAAGTAGTAAGTTTATGATGAAACCAAATTTGGGTTTCATCTGATTTGTGCCTAGTTTTATTCGGCCTGATTTTTGCCTAGTTCATTTTGGTTTGGTTTTATCATTGAAGTTGTATTGGTGAAATGACAATATGTGGAAAAATGATGAAACCTAATTTTCGATGAAACCAAAATTAGGTTTCATCGTTTTTTTTTCATTTGTTGAATATTGATCTATATGAAACCAATTTTCGATGGTGGATTGTTTTTTGTTGAAACTAGTTTTAGTTGAGGAGGTAATGGTAGTGGTGGTTGTGGTGCTGGTGGTTGTGGCGGGGATGGGGGTGGTGCAGTTGATGGTGGTGGTAGGTTTCATCTTATTTGTGTTTCTTTTATGATGAAAACAAATGTTGGTTTCACCTATTTTTTTCCTAGTTTATTCGGTCTGACTTGGAAGTCGGCGTGTTTGCTTTCATCATTGAAGTTTGTGTTGGTGAAATGAAAATGTGGAAAAATGATGAAACCAATTTCGATTTCATCTAGTTTTGGTGAAACCAATCTTGGTTTCATCATTTTTTCTGTTTGGTTTCATCATTTTTTTCTCATTTTGTTGAATATTGATCAATGAAATTCTTTTTTTCTTTTGTGGCGGTGGCGGCTGGTTGGTGGTGTTGCTCGGCGATGGTGGTGGTAATCGTAAGCGGTGGTAGTTGTCGGCGGTGGTGGTGGTCGGCGGCAGTTATGGCGGTGGCGCTGTGGTGGTTTGTGGTGGTGGTGGCGTGGTGGTGGTTAGCGACGGTGGTGATGGTAGTGGTGCGGTGGTGGTTGGCGGGGGTGCCGCTGTGGTGGTCGGCAAAGACAATGGTGGTGTTGGTAGCGCGGGTGGTGGTTGGCGGATGTGGTGGTGGTGGCGCGTTGGTGGCTGGCAGTTGTGGTGGTGGTGGTGCGGTGATGGTTGGCGGGGGTGGCACTGTGGTGGTCTGCAACGACGATGATGGTGTTGGTAGCGCGGGTGGTGGTTGGCGGCGGCGGTGGTGGTGGCGCGTTGGTGGCTGGCAGCTGCGGTGGTGGTGGCGCGTTGGTGGTGATAATATAATAAAAAATAAAGGTGAGGTGGATTTTTATTTTTAATGGGATGATTTAAACTAGAAGGGCAATATAGACAGTTTATGTTAAATGGGGTTTTTGTGAAAAATTTGTTTTGTGGGAGTTTTTGTGCATGGATAGTGACACCTTTGGTGCGCGGACTATCACAAATATCACAAAAGTTTTTCTTTTTCTTCTCATCTGAACTTCTTTTTTTTTTTACTTTAAAAATCTGATTTTGTTTTGATTTTGAGTTAACACAAGTGAAATTAATCATTGACACTAAACTTGATTATCATCACTAAACTAGATTATCAATAATGAGGGTTAATTTGTCATTTCCAATTTTTTCAGATAAGAGACACTTTGAATGATCATGTAATGATCCTTTTTATCTTATTAGAATGTTGTCCCTCTAATAAACCATGCCGTCCCTATAATAAGCTTGAAAAATAAAATAGTGGAAGTTAAAGGAGTATAATAGAGTGTATATCCATAGGTTGTGCTTGGGAATGACAAAATGGAATAAATGTGGGTAATTAGATTTGAGAAAAGGGAAGGGGGTATGGACTATGGTCTATGGTAATGGAAGAAAAAGAAGAAAAGAATAATGAGTAGGAGTATATTTTCTTCTCTCCCCTCTGCTAGTTTTTGTTTGCACGGCTTGAACCCGTGAGTGACTTGATGGTTTTAAGAAAAGGAGAGCCAGGCAATTGATCATACAGTGAGGTGGTTCAGTGGTAGTTGGGAGTTGTGATTTGGTCAATATGTATCAGAGCATCTCTTGGCTGTGCAAACTTATGACTAAAATACTCCTGCCAGTACCTTTCATCCATGATATAATAATAATAATAATAATTTAGTAAAGGATTTCGATAATAATAAATCGATATTTTTGACAATAGATGTCACAATCTTAACATTGAAGAGGGGAATGATTCTAGTACTGGAATTGGTAGTGGGGTGAAAATGAGAATCATCAAAGATCTGGATTAATTGTCTTATATCTGAACTATGTTAGTTTTTCAGGTTATAGACTTTTTCGTAATAAAGTGGCCAACCACCAACCAGCAACGACCAGTACTACTAGATTCACTTAAAAGTACAGTGATCTGATCTGATTTCACTTTTATTAGGACTCTCTGCATGTCGTTGCAATGGAGATGGAGACTCATCAGGCAGCTGCTGCTGGTGGTAGTGTGATGAACAAAAGATTTGCAGAATACACGATGGGAAATCTTGGAGATGCAATCCAAGAAGCCTAGTGGTGATAATAAAGTAGAATATTATGAAAAGCATTAATTATCCTAGCATTTTTAGGGGCCACCCAAAAGGAATTAGGGGCCAACAATAAGACAAAATAAGGTCATCCAAACCTAAATAGAAGCTAGCCTTTATCTCGCGTATTTCGTAATGGTAAAATTGTCCTTCAACAATCAGTAGTAAGTGTGTTATCTTAACCTCCGAATATACTCAATTTTCGAATTCTGATACTACGATAATTAGTAGTAAGTTTGACTTCCGAATGTATATTGGCCCTAAAATGAGATTTTGTCAAAATTCTAAATTTTTTGTACTTTGGTACTACCATAATCGGTAGTAAACTGTGTTACTTTAACCTCCGAATATAATAAATTTTCGAATTTTGGTACTACCATAATCGGTAGTAAATTTAACTTCCGAATGTATATTGGTCCCAAAATGTGATTTTGCCAAAATCCTAAAATTTTCGAACTTTGGTACAACCATAATCGGTAGTAAAATGTGTTACTTTAACTTCCGAATATACTCAATTTTCTAATTTTAGTACTGCCATAATCGGTAGTAAATTGAACTTCCGAATGTATAAAATGTGATTTTACCAAAATCCTAAAATTTTCGAACTTTGGTACAACCATAATCGATAGTAAAATGTGTTACTTTAACTTCCGAATATACTCAATTTTCGAATTTTAGTACTACCATAATCGGTAGTAAATTTAACTTCCGAATGTATATTGGCCCCAAAATATGATTTTGCGAAAATCCTAAAATTTTCGAACTTTGGTACAACCGTAATCGATAGTAAAGTGTGTTACTTTAACCACCGAATATACTCAATTTTCGAATTTTGGTACGACCATAATTGGTAATAAATTGTGTTAATAAGTGATGCTTAATATCTACCAATTGTGTTCACGGCCCCAAATTCAAAATTTCAAAACTTAATAAAATTTCGAAATTTTCTACTTTCACAATCGGTAGTTAATGGTGTTCATTATCTACCGATTGTGCGTAACTTTTAGTACATAGAAATTGAATTTTTGAATCACGAATAATCGGTAAATACGATCAATTTACCTGCCGATTATGGTTGATGTTCTTAAGAAATGAAGAACATCAACCATAATCGGTAGGTAAAGTATATAATTACCTATCAATTATGTTTATGCTACTGTAAATTCAAGAACATCAACCATAATCGTTAGGTAAAGTAGATTTTTATCTACCGATTATGTTTTTGATGCTGTAAATCCAAGAAAATTTTCTGATCAAAATTTTGATTTCAAGTAATCAAATCCTAATTTTGAATCACAACTACTATCATCTATTCGTTTTGTTTGTTTAACTCACTTTTTTTCTTTTGATGTTTTAAGTTTCAACTTTAAGGTTAATGGATTTTGGTTTATAATTTTAAACAATTAATCATAACATTTGTTTGATCGACGATCTTTTTCGATCAAAATTATAATGATGAAAAAAAATTGATGAGTAGAAAAGAGAAGAAGAAGAGGATATAAAATTATAGGATATATGTTTAGATTTGGTATAAAGGTGAGGGACAATATAGACAATTCTCTATCTTTAAGACACCCCTTAACCCCCTTCGGTAGATGAGAATAAAAAAATAGCCCCTAATTTCTTTTGAGTGGCCCCTAAAAATGCTAGGTTAATTAGCAAAAACTCTTTCGATTTCCAAAATATGATCAGTACCCCGGTTCACCTCATGACCTTTGTTTTGTTCCCCCATTGAGTTATACATAAAAACATTTTTATTTCGTTAGCAGCCTTGCTCTTTTCTTTGTTTATTTGATTATTACAGCAGTAGAAGGTAAGGTAAGATTATTTTTACATCTACATCTGTAATAAAAACCTTATGACTAAAATACCCCTGACAGGACCTTGTATCCTCTCCATAAATATAATGCTAGAAAAAACACAAACTCCGCCTACCAAACAGTACTTGAGAGAGACACTTCGTTAATGAAATCATGTGTACTTAGAATAGTGATCTGATTTCAATTCTAGGGCAAAATTAGGATTTCTGTTGTTGTAATGGAGATGGAGAATCATCAGGCAGCTGATGGTGGTAGTGATGAAAAGATTTGCAGAAGGCACAATGGGAAATTTTGGAGATGCAAGAAGCTTAGTGGTGATAATCAACTAGAATACTGTGAAAAGCATTACAAAGATTTTCTAGATTTTTATACAGAGAATCCTTCTTTGCTGGTAAGTTCAGACAAGATTAGATTTCTAACCAAGGAGAAGAAGGAGGAGCTGGAGGAGATGCAGAAGAAGAATAAGCAGCTTCCAGATGAACAGTTTTGTTGTCAACATAGTGAATCATGGAGATGCAAGAATTTAAGGATGGGTCATGGTGCTGCTGCTGATGATCCTAGAGTTCCTAAGACTAAGTATTGTGAAAAACATTACAATTATTATGCAGGGATAAAAAATAGGAAGAAGCTTCTTAAGAAGCAGACAAGTGGAGATGGTGCAGGTTGTAGTACTGCTACTGGTCCTGTAGAAGAAGCTAAGGGCTCGAAACAGGGGGAGAAAGTAAGCGAGGAAGATGATGAAGCAGAAATTCAAAAGCTAGGAGCTGCTGGTGACAATACCTGTGAGTAATTCATTGCATTGTCTTACTAATTGGGAATCATTTTCTTACATGTTCGTCTCATTTTCTTGTTTAAAATATGATAACTGAAAAAATCATAGATTTCATCTGTTTAAGTCCCCCAGAGGCAGAGTAAGAATCATTGCATTGTCTTACTAATTGGGAATTTTCTATCCAGCTGATACAATTGCGAGGAAGAGGGAAAATGCCGAAAGAACAGAAAGGTCTGGAGAACTAGAATCACTGGCAGGAATTGGGGAAACTGTTGTTGAATTAGAGAGACTGGAGCATTACAGGAGTAAGTGTTTTGAATTGTCTGTGGAGCTTGAGAAGAAGAAAGTGGAGTGCACCACACTCCAGAGTAAATTAGAGGAGGTAGAAGAAAGTAGAAAGACTTCTGCAGCAGATGGGACTGAATGTTGGAGGAAACTGTTTTCCGATATGGCGGGATGTGTACAGTCTCGCATTTCGGATTTGGAGAGCATTGTCCTGAGGATGGAAAATAAAATTTCAACACTGGTGGGATGTGTAGAGTCTCTCTTAAGGAATGGAAAGGAGAATTCAATACTAAGGTGTGTTGAACTGCGTGATTTTGAGAAGATAGAGTCCGAAGCGCAAGGTTCGCAAAATGCCGTTACTCGAAGTGGTGAAAAGCAAATAGATGAAACCAGCAGTGGAGGGAAGAAGGATTCTCATGTGTATCAGTGGAAAGAGAATGCGCTGAATGTGTATGATGTTGGTAGTCTACATTTATCAAGTGTGGGTGGAAACGTTAAAGAAGGGAAGGGTTGCGGCTGTTCAGATGCAAGACCATATCCACATGGATCATCATCTCCAGATCATCTGGAAATGAGTACGCATCCTTTTGTGTACTTGGTCTCAGATGATGACAGTGTTGAAATTCTTGGCGACTCTGAAGATTCTGATATTTCTACTGATTCAGAAGGTTCTCTTGGGACCCTTATGGACATGCTGGCAATGAAATATAGGAATACGAATGAAGACAAAGAAACCAAATGGAAGTTTGAGGCTGATATGCTTTCATCATTTGCAGAGGATCCTGAGCTGTGTTTGAAAGCTGTTTGTGCTCTCTATCGACAGCATATTTGTGAAGATGAAATATCCGACAAGGGGTTGTTCCATAACAGCGATGCACTCAGGTATGTTAAGAATTCTCTACAGTTTTCCTTCATTTCCAATTCGCAAATTATTGTTTTTGTAGTTAAAATACATTGGCTTGTGTTGGATTACATTTTTTATGTTGTCTGTGTTCGGTTGCTTAATCTTTACCTAAGAAAACTATCCTCTCAGAGCATTATTAATTGCGTATCACAATGTCTGAAGAGTTAAACCTTTATACTTCTAATCAAAATGCGCGTCTCATGCATTTGTTCCTTTATCATGTCCCGGTCAAAATATAGCACTGCCTTCCTTTACTGGAAACCTGTTGTTGTTAGTTCTCAATATAGTTGGTGGAGATCTGCATATAGCTTCTCAAAATGAAATCTCAATTCTTGTACCGACTGCGGACCTGTATATCAACTATTGAAGGAATTGGGTGGCACCAGTAAAATTAGTGGTCGATTTATCGTAATTGTCAGATAAAGGGTTTTCTGGCTTCCCCACATCTTTTCTTGGTTGAACACTGGGAGCCAGGGCACAGGGCAGAAAGCCAGCCATCAAATGGAATGACAGTAACACATATTTTCTTGGTTTCTCGTTTTCATAAACTTTTAGCCGCACTGATATTTAGTTTCAACTGGTGTACTACTTTGGCCAAGTTTCTAATGGATGGGGACTGCGAAGGTGACCTTAACAAGTCTGTCAAAGAGCTGGAGATACAAGATGCTAAAGGGGTTGAAGACTGCAAGAGGCTGGCTAGAAGATACTCGACGCAGTTATTCAGTATTTATGAAGACGGAAAAGATCCTTTTTTCCTTCCAGCTACAACTGCCATCCATGGAGATGAAACCGCTAAGTGATAGATTGTTGTATAAGTGGCCTTCACTTTTTGCACTAGCCGTTGCAATCTTGCATCTTCTTTTAATCTTCTCTAATTTTGTACAAATATGAAAACGAAAACTGGTAAATGATATTTTGGTAGTTTCACTTCAGGTTGTTTTGTTAGATGTGCATGGAGTAAAAACAAACAACCCTAGTTTAGCTCATTTATGGTTGCATTGTCCGTGCAAATTGTGTTATAATCAACAATATTACTATTCTCATGTGTTGCAACAATACGTCAAAACTTCTTTTTTTTTGCGTATCAATACGTATTGTATGGATACGTGTATCCAATACGGCCAATACCAACTGTATAATCCTTTTTTTCAGTTAAAATACCAAAAGTTGGATAAGAAGCAACAGCTATCCATATATTTCTTTAATACTAATAAAAGTTAGATATTTATCATCAGCTGTCATCACCCCCTCCAGTTAATACTTATCCCAAACTTTCTCCTCCTCCTCTTAATCTCAACACTTATCTGATTACCTCTAACTCTCTCTGTTTTATCTCCTTCAAAACCAGTAGAATACCCAAACCCTATTTACTAACTTATATATGTTTTGATCATGCAAACAGATATATGTATTTTGTTATGTTTCTATCTCATATATGATATATATATATATATATATTTTAAGACTACAGATTAATATTGAGTATTCCGTATCGCCGTATTACCATTTTTTTGTTGGTGTATCCTAGTAACGTATTGGTATCCTGTATCGGATACCGTATCCGTATCGGATACCGTATCCGTATCGTTGCAACACAGCTATTCTCTATGATTCTTCAAAACTTTTGAGTTTTGGTGCAGATTCCAAATATGAAATTTTCTATTTGCTTACCCCATCCCATATTTAGATCACAATGACAATAAAAACAGCGAATCATCATGTATTTGAGTTCGCCGGACAACTTTTTTCGGTCACAAGTTGGAATGCAACCAATCAGAATGAATGAATCTGTCAACAAAACATTTTAGGTTTCGGATTTATCAACTTTGAATGGGAAGTGGTAACAGATTCTAGCTCACAATAAAAACCCAATATCCATTGTAACTGAGGGCAACAGAAAATGTAACAAAATTTTGAAGCTTAGATAGTGATATGATATGCCTTTATCAGGCAGCAATTGGATGAAAGATTACCCTTCGCCGCTGTAAATCAAAACTGCCTGCTGCTTATTTACAGAGAGGGATAATGACTCCTTCACAGATTAGCATGTACCAGAGCATCTCTAATATTTGTGCAAAAACAGCAAAATGTACACCTTGAGTGCACATTTGGATGAAGGAACGCGCGATTGGGGAATATCAAAACTAATTGGGGATATAGCTACATGACAAAATAGGGATTCAAATATCAAATTTGGGTCACCCCTTATGTAATTATTTTTAAATTCCTAATCTAGCCCTCACTAATCAGGTTTAATGGTTAATAAATAGTTAGTAAAATCTTAAGTATTTGGGGGATAGATTAGTGTGTATTTTTATTTGAATTTGTGCGAGGGAGGTGAGAGTAGAAGGAGGGAAAAATATTTTTGGGTGGAATTTTTTTTATGACAATGGAAGATGATTGTGAGGAGAGAAATGGAAGATGATTGGAGGAGAGAATTGCATCTGCTGAATCTTTAGCTCAACTACAACAACAATCATATATTCAATCTTCGGTTAATGATAACAACTCACAATTGGAATTATATGATGAACTAACACCCTTGGATCATGATTTTCGTGAGCATCAAGTGTTTTTTGAAGAACCAACCCAAGAAAGTAAACATGTTCAACATACAAGCAACCCCAACACACAGGTAATGCTGCTAAGGGTCGAAAATTTGTTTTTTTTTTTTTTTGAAACCGCCATTTTTTTCCTGAAAAAGCTTGGTGTCGGCATACCCGTAGTATGAATACCACGTCGGCACCACCAGAACCGGCACAGTATTCATACTATTTCCATGCCGGCAATAGATTTCCCCAATTCTGAAACAATTTCCGGCGTGGTTTTCAACCAAAAAAACCATGCCGGCACGAAGTCAACTTTTTACCTGCCGCCGGATATTCCATGGAATATCCAAACCGACATGGTTCCCTCCTAAATTTCCATGCCGGTACCACCAATAAAACACCTAGGAGTTAGAGAGTTTTGAACTTAAATACCGGCGTCTTATACAAACTATCGAGCACGCCAGAACCTATTACCGGCGTGGTAAAAAAATTACGGACCAAGCCGACACGAGATACCGGCTTGGAATCTTTCATATCTAGAATGCCGGTACCACTAGAAAAACATCCAAAAGTTAGTCACTTTGGTACCGGCGTTGTTTTAGAAGTATATGGAATGCCGGCCCCGGTTTCCGGCGTCGGAACTTGTGTAAAGAGAATGTCGGTATTACCAATTCCGGCATCGATGTTCAAGAAAATACAATGCCGGTACTGTTTAAAATTAGGTGCTCTTTTTCAAGTGCATTTCCGGAAAGCCGGAACATTTTTCGAGATTGCCGGCACTAATTTCCGGCTTAGGTCGTTTTTGCCGAGCTGCCGTAGAGCATGCCGGAAATAGTACCCGGCATAGTACTTTAATTTTTTTTTTGAACTAATTCAATTTTCTTTTCATTCATTCCTTAGATTGTGACATACATTGATCCAACAAATTCCAAACCGCTTGGTCCGGATACATCCGAATACTATAAAATGCCTCCGGTATGTTACCAAACAATACTTTTCACCTAGTTTTTAGAGGTAGGAAATACCAATTGGTCCTACAAATAATATATTAGAGAGAGTCTAGTTCAATTGACCTAGTCAATTGTCTGTTTGGTCCTATTTGGTAATATAAATTATAGTTTGGTCCTAGGGTGATGTCATGGATGATGTAAATGTCATCTTGTAGTGGCAGAAATACCTTTTTGGATAATGACCATATATATATAGTCAAAAAGTAAGAGAGAATAAATCATTCTCAGATTTACTTTCTCTCTCCTATATTTTCAGATCTAGAATTTCTCTTTCTTTTTCTTGTTTTTTTCTTCCTGCTAGAAGCTAACAATGGCATCTCCACTTTCTTTTCTTTCTTTTTCTTCCTGCTGCTGTAACAATGGTGATTCGAAGGTGAAAATCACGTTTATTTGTTGCTGCTGCGGTTGTATATGATGAAAACGACTTATGTAAACTAACTCATCTGTTGTTGTTGTTGAAGAAGATGAGTTTTAGGATTTTTTTCTTCTCTACTGATGATGTAAACGATGAAGATGATGAAGATGAGTGTTGTTGATGATGAAGAAGATGAAGATGACGGTTATATATGTTATTTCGTCTGTTTTATTGGTGTCGATTTTTGATTTTTTGATGTTTTCCTGCTGGTGTTGAAGAATGATGAAGACGAAGATGAAGTTAGGTTTTTATATGGAGTTCATTTCTGGAATGAACTCTGTTTTTTTAGGTTTTTATATGGAGTTCATTTCTGGAATGAACTCTGTTTTTTTAGGTTTTTATATGGAGTTCATTTCTGGAATGAACTCTGGTTTTTTTAGGTTTTTATATGGAGTTCATTTCTGGAATGAACTCTATTTTTTTTTAAGGTTTTTATATGGAGTTCATTTCTGGAATGAACTCTGGTTTTTTTAGGTTTTATATGGAGTTCATTTCTGGAATGAACTATGTTTTTTTAGGTTTTTATATGGAGTTCATTCCAGGAATGAACTCTGTTTTTTTAGGTTTTTATATGGAGTTCATTTCTGGAATGAACTATGTATTTTTTAGGTTTTTATATGGAGTTCATTTCTGGAATGAACTCTGGTTTATATAGGTGATTTCTGAAAAAATAAGTAGAAATTAACAGGAGTTCATTTTGACAAATGAACTGCTACAAAAAATAAGTAGAAATTAACATGGAAGGGTACTTTTGTCCATTTGATATTTTTAAATAATTATGGACCAAACAGTAAAAGCGTTTGACCAAAGGACTAAACTGACATGGGCCCACCTAAAAAAGGACCAAACGATATTTTTCTCTTTTTAGAACTTTATGTGGGGATTGCTTGTAATGAACCTTATAATATTCCATTGTTGTCCTTATGTAGGGAATAAAATCTCCACAGGAAGCGATTGCTTGGGCAAAAGAGACGGCTCTTAAGAACATGTGTGTGTTGGTGAGGAATATCCAACGTTCAGATAATCGTTTTGAGATGGTTTGCGAGAGAAGTGGGCAATACAAGGAGAAGAATATCCATAAGAGAAAGGGTTATGTATGTCCAAAGTAGACCAATAGGGTATACAAGACTCATAGAGGAAGGATAATTGCCCCTTCAAGCTTGTATTCTATTTAATAGACAAAGAAAAGGAATGAGATTGTGCAGTGTGGTTTGGCCGTCATAACCATCGGGATCCGAAAGATTTTGCTGGTCACTCCGTAGTTGCGAAGCTAAAAATTCATGAATTCGAGGATGTAAAGATAATGACCAAAGCATGTATCAAACCAAGAGTGATTCTCAGAGGCTTCAAGGAAAATGATGATCAGAACGTTTCTTCTGTTAGTACAATCTATAGCGCACAAGCAACCATTAGAAGAGTGGAATGGGAAGGGAGGACCGTTATGCAAGAATTTGATAAGATAATTTGGAATCACAACTACGCGCATATCATTAAAAGAGGACCGGCCAACAAACCTCTTCAAATATTCATTGCGCATCCTTTGCTTTCACAGTTGGCTCATGCATGTGGTGGTGTTCTTATGATGGATTGCACATACAAGAGAAACAAATACAACATGTCGTAGTTCAACATCGTGTGGAAAACATCGGACAAAGTGTCATTTACATTGGCTTGGTGTTTAATGGAAAACGAGAGGGATTACAATTATCATTGGGCATTATGAAAATTGAAATTATTGTTCCCGGAAAATCAATTTCCGAGGGTCATCATAACCGATCAAGATGACGCATTAATGAGTGCTATATCCGATATATTTCTGGATGCAAAAAATTACTTATGTACGTATCATATACGTCAAAATGTGACAAAACATTGTCATGCTTTGCTTGAACCCTCTAAGGAAGATATTAAGAAGAGAATGGTTACTCAACTAGAGGAAGATGTTCGCAAGAAGAAACTATCACCCGAAGAAGAAGATGATGAAAGAGGAAAGATTAAAGAGTGGACAAAGAATACGATGAAAATCATAAAAAGTGGTTGGAATTTCTAAAGGATTGGGAGAAAGTTTATTGGTATCTTACCGAGGATATATATGAAAATAGATTGAACATGCTTATTGCAAAATATAACGAAGTGTATCCAAGTGCCGTCTCATATTTTGGGGTAAATTGTTGGATAAGTTCAAGGAAAACTTTGTGCGTGCATGGACAAATCGGTGTAGACACCACGGAAATGAAGCAACTACTATTGCGGGTAGCGTGTGATAAGCACGTAAGTGCGATACATTTACACACATAACTGCATTAACCAGGACTCATTATTTTACTAATAATATTGTTTTAAGGCTTTTGTAGGAAATACAAGTAAATCTGGTAATCCGAAGAATAAAACGGCTGAAATTAGACTTATGCGAGTATTTGACCAATCAGAGCCGGTCAAAGAAATATGGACGTTCGTAGCTAATGGAATGATATTAGGCTTAGAATTAATTGGGCATAATATTTTGTTCGTGGTGGAATTACAAAAATATGGCGACATTAATTAACTTTATTTCTACTTACTATACTGGTTTTGTTTCCATTTCATTTTTTTAGTGGATTATACAATGCATGGAATGTGATTTACTACTGAGCACTAAATGTGTAAGATCTTTGAAGAGAGTATATAAAGAAATGGAAAAAGTCACGTGAAATATTCTTTGAGATATGATTCAAATGGGTAAAGTGACGACAAAAGATATATACATTCCTTATTTATGATATTTTGGATGTGTAATAATATCTTTGGACTTTTGGGAAGTAGACAGTGGTTATATAATTGAAGTGTCAACCATGTAACTGGGGGTTCTCGGTTAGGTCTATTCGAGGAGATACAACAAGAGAAGAATACGATCATTTACCGGGTGACAACGGTGATATAGGTTTATTATTTCTTTCTCTTGTAATTTATTTTTATGGGTTTTGAGAAATCCATTTATATGGTGTGCCAGATTTTGTAACTAGGGTTCATGGAGAAAACTACTTTGAGCATAGACCATTGTGAAATAAATTGGAATTATTTTGGTATTAGGCTGTAAAAATGAATCTTGAAGTCTATAATTTTGTTTATTGATTTTATTATAATATGAGTTGTTGCACACCGGCTTTGTATGATACATTAGCCTAAATTCATAAATTCATGTAGTTTGCATTTATATTTGTTAGTATTTGATAATTCTTGCTTAGGTTAATCTTTTAATGGGTTATGCTTAGACGAAGCAAATAATAATTGTGAATCTATAAATTATATTTTCGATAATTCTCTCGTCATTATAATTTGATGGGTCATGCTTAGAAATTTGATGGGCTATACTTAGGAGATGCGAGTTTATGATCCGAAATTATATCAATAATAGGTGGTGCAATAGAACAAATCTATAAACACATATTTGGAATTAGAGTTCTTTTCGGTGCATAATTATAAATAATAGTGGAATCCGTAAACCCTGGTTACCGACTCTCTTTCTCATTGTATTTAATTATTTTTTTTTGTTTTCATTCTTTTTAAATCCTTAATTCCAAGAATCCAAAAATATCATATCTTGATTGGTTAGTCGATTAGGAGTATTGATTGTAGTATTTCCACCGCTCTCTGTGGGTTCGACCCGTACTTGCATCTGTCTACTAGTTAGACACCGTGTGATTGCGGTTATCACATATAGGGTTCTTCCAGAATCCCATCAGTGTGCTCGATCCGGTGTTTCATTTTTAGATACTCAACCACCGCATTTGAGATGTTGTCGTGTCGTTGATCGATTTGTTGAGCAGTTCTCCCTTTCGGGTTAGCCTGATCGTGAATAAATTTGTTAAAAATCTTCAACCACATGGAATCCCACGTGTTGTTATCTATAGTTGATGGACGAGTTTCGGCGTACCATGCTTGGGTGATTGCGAAATCTTCCTCGTAGTCGAACGATGCCATTTTTTGTATGTCGGATTAGCTACTATATACTAAGCTATTTATAGATGATTATTCTAGGGTTTAGGGTTTCTAAGCTAAGAGGCTCAAGGAGATATATAAGAACACACGAGTTTTGGGCTTTTTGGTCCAAGTATTAGCTCTCCTTATATAGAGAAAAACCTCAACGACTAGTTTTTTTGAAATCACCCAAACACCGGCATACAAATAAATGTGACATAGAATGCCGGCACCCAGTTCCGGTAGAGTTTACCGTTAGATGTCCATGCCGGTATAAAGGAATCTCTTCACAGTGAAATATGCAACTATTACCGGAATGGTTTAACAACAAGGTTCAACGTCGGTACTAGATGCCGGCATTAAATATATAATTGCGACCATGCCGGTATTTGTGAATTTCAAAAAAAAAAACGGCTAGTTTTTTGAAAAATAAGACCGTTGGAGATTCATTTCTATATAATACCCCCCATTCCTTTGGAAAAATATACACAAAGCACCCACCAAATAACAAAAAACCTTCTCTGAAGAAAGCAAGCACCAAAAAATAGATCAATCAAGCACGTTTAAAGTTCACAAGCGATGGGAGATTCATCATCAAGCTCTATTTGCAAAGTAAGTAGATTGAACATTACTAACAATATATGGACATTTAAAATCTTCATTACTATGACGCATATCTAATACAATGTTCTCTTACAGAATCATGATTTCCAGTGTCAAATTTGCAAGTCACCTTCTCATCTAGCCATGGACTGTACTTTTATTTATTCAAAGTGTAGAAGCTGTGATGGGACACGCCGGTTTTGGATTGCAAAAACTGATGATGCTGAAAATGGAAGAATGTTTCTAAGGTGTTTGAATTACCCAAAGTGCGATGAGTTTCAATGGTTTGACAAAGCTGTTGAACTATCAGAATCAAGAGAAAACCACAAGGGCCAATGCAAGCCTGTTGATGGGTGTGATGGGTGTTATATGAAGGGAAAGGAATATGTTGAAAGGGAAGATTAACCAATGAAGATTGTCCTTGACACCCCCATTCCAGACGATGTCTTCGAAGATATTTGCGAAAGGCTCAAAGGATCCGCAATTGTTGAAAAAGGATGGAAATAGATTATGAGATCATCTTTAACCAAAGTTACTCCATTACCATGTTTTAGTATGTTTTAATTTAAAGTTTGAAATATAATGTAATAGATTATCTAGGAATGAAATAAATAGAGAATTCGTAACCTATTTATAACAAATACCGGCATACTATATTTATCAAAATCCAATGCCGGAATTATGCAAAACTATGCAAGAGTAAGAACATCAGGTTTCCGGCGTAGATCCAATACTTTTTCTGATGCCGGAACTATCTGTAATTTACACAGAAACTTGTTTTTTTTTATCCATTGCGCCCAGAATGGTTTTTGAGTAAACAGTTCCATGCCGGTATACATTCCGGCATTGAAATTAAATTTCTTTGAATGCCGGAACCAAACAACTTACAGAGATCTAAACATGTTTAACATAAACCAAACAACTGAATCGTGCTTAAATGTTCTTCATCAAAGTATCATAAACCAAAAGTAAACCAAACAAATAAAGAGTTCAACTATAGAGTTCAACAAAGTTAGAAATTGTTCAAAACATAAAAACCACAATCCAAATAACGAAACACAACTATAGAGTCATCACTTGGTTTTTTGCTTCTTGGAAACGGGCACCTTCCTTGTTTCCCCAAAGAAAGTTCTTTCACTTGGGTCTTCAATCTTATCAAGCTTTTCCACGACTTCCTTCATTTCTTCAAGGGATAGCACCTCTTCTTCCTCGTACTTGCAACCTAACATCTTCTTCAACTTGCCAAGCCGACGCCGCTAGTTTCATAGATACAACACATAATTAGTACATATATGCTAATATAAAATTATGTGTACATTAAACGAGTAAGAAATTAACAATACTTACTAGCAATCCTACGGTCTTATTAAGTTGGGTCATCGTAGGTGGTGCCTCTATAGGAGTTGGAACGGGAGGGTTTTTCTGGGGTGGAACTTCGACGTCTTCCGGGCGCACGACAAAAGGATGTGACCATTCCAAGTAATTAGTAATGTAGGTTGGGTCGACTTTATCACCGTTGTTCACAAGCTCCCAATCAGTAGCATCTACCAAACGACGTGGTTCCCTATCCCTCTAATGTTTTGGTTCTGGAGTTGGATCATAATCTGCCCTCAACCTTGTGGAACTTGCCATGGATACAGAAAGGTCAAGCTGATACCTTTCAGTATAGGATGTCATGTAGCAGGGTAATTGCTTGTATACAAGTTGCCGCATCACACGTCGAGGATCAGCCATAACGTATCCCCTTGGGTGGAACAAAGGCCCGTTGTAAAATGCAATGTTATGAGACCTCAAATATTGGCCCGTTGTAAGGGTCGAACACAACATCTTTGGTAGTCATCGTGTCCAGAGCCAATCTCATATATGTCAGTCGATGATCGTTACCGGGCTTCGGATGGCTGTTGAACTGGTATCTCTTGGCTCTAGGCTCCTCGGGGTCATCAACGGGAATAATCTTCAAGAAGGGATTGTCCTTGAACAATGTTGGGAAATGTTCATAAGCCCACAACTATACCAATGTGAAATGATACATATAAAAATCAATAAATTTTTTGAAAAGGCTACATCTGAATAATATATATAAGAACATAAGCTTAAAAATAAAATTACCTGGAGTAGAGTGAAATTCCCGACAAATTGGTTTGTAACCGCCAAAGAGGCCCTTCTCATCTCCGTCATCAAATGTGCCATTACCACGGTGCCTCAGGAATAGCTAAAGACATCTTCCAACGGATCCATGTATTGAAGGTAGTCTGCACTAACCCTGTTTCCACTAGTGTCAGGGAATATCCTAGTGCCCAAGATGAATAACGAATTTGTGCGGGGTCCCATCCATCCTTCAAACTTCTTTCCTTTGAGTTTTGAAACTTCTTATTAAGTAGGGTCAGCTTGATGGTCTTTGTCCTACTAAGCTTAGATACATAAAAGCTTTCCACAGAAGTTTTGTAGTCCCAACCAAGCAACTTTTTAGTAAGCTCGTGCAACTTCGTCAATTCTAGGTCAAAAGAATGATTATCTCCTTCTGCAATTGATTTCCCGGTAACACTCAAGCCTAGGATGTTCTGAGCATCATCAGGGATCAAGGTCATCTCGCCAAACGGGAAGTGCATGGTATCTGATTCACCATGATACCTTTCGACGAAGCAATTGACTGTCATAATATCTGGTTTCACATAATTTTCAACCAAAGGATATAGACCAGAATCCTTAACTATTGCTTGAACATCTTCATGCTCCTTAGAAAAATCCCAATGAGCGCGACTTGGTTTTGGCAAACACGCACAACCTTCGTATGATCCTACAATTAAGAGGTAATATGATTAAGAGACTATGCATAAATACAAAACAATACATATGCACGAGGTAGAAATTATTACATAGGTTTGATATATAGTACGAGCCCACGAGTGCTTGTAGCCAAATAGATACCCCGGATCATAAGAAGTTGCGCCCCAAATTCTACCACGATCAAGGTCGGGCATCATGTCATCAACATGAGGAAGGTGCGAACCTTTAACTTTTACTTTTCCTTTGCCTTTCTCCTTGCCTTGTGTGGGTTGTTGACTTGGACCACCTTGTTCCAATACTCCTTGGCTTTGGATTGCTAATTGAGTTGGTTCAATCTAATTATCTTCCTCCTCACTTTCCTCTTGCTCATCTTGCTCATCTTTCTCATCTTCCTCCTCAACAGCTCCGGTTTTACTACGATCACGACCATTCTCCCAAATTTCCCCTCTTGTATTAGCACCCAAACGCTTTTTGTTTTTCCCTCGAGGAGGCAGAGATTGAGGAGTATCAAGACCATCCTTCCTTCTTTTCTTAGTGACAACATCTTTAGATTTTCCTTTGTTAGCCTCCTTTGCTTTAGCTTCCTTTGCTTTATATCTATTTCAAAAGAAGCACGAAATAAATATAAGACAACTAACTTTAATTTCTAATACCGACATACATAAACCACATTACAGCATAAAATCATAAATACCGGCATACTGAAAAATAAAGTATCGAACATGCCGGGATACAATACCGACATAGTATATCAAAACGATTACATGCCGGGAGCAGCTGCCGACATTGATAAATAAGTTCCTAGGATGCCGGTTTACTATAGGAAATTCCTGGATAAGAAAACTCAAGTACCGGCAGCTACGTAAAATAAAAATAAATGCCGGAATGGAGTACCGGCATTGGAATAAAATTGTCCAGGATGCCGGTAGTAGTTCTAAAGTTTCTGGATACAAAAACTCTAGTACCGGCATGGAATCTAACATACAATGTATGCCGGAACAACTAACAAAATCATAGGGTTTTCTGTTGATTAGAAGCTTGCTACCGGCATACTCGCAAAAGTTCAAATAAATGCCGGTACTAGGTTCAGAAATGGTGTTCATCATAAATTCATTGCTGAAACTAAGTTCCGGTGCGGTCTTCAACCGAAATTGAACGTCGGAACGGGATACCGGTGTGGTCTTCATCCTAGATTGACTGTCGGTACTAGTTTCCGGTGTGGTCTTCATACTAAAATGAGTGCCGGAATTTCTGAAACTCAACTGTTTCACTTAGGGTTTCGCGATTTCGACCTAAACCCATTGCTACAAATCGATTGAAACACTAATTAAACAGTTTGAAATGACTTACTTCTCACGTAAGCCATACTTCTGAGTAGTTGATCGTCCGATAACTCTTGTTCTTCGTTTTCTTGCTCTTGAGCAATCAAAACAAGCCTTTTCTTTAATTTCTGTTGAGCAATCGATTTTGATTTCGATTGGGCATCTGATTTGTTTCGTGGAGGCATTCTTATGGGTTGGTTTTAATCGACGAAGAAATTTTTGGTTCAACGATTAATCGTAGAGTATATGAAGAACGATGAAGAAGAGGAGAGGAAGATGGAAGAAAAAAAAATCAAAACCTAACCCTAAGTATCGAGTATGCCGGCACAAATCAAATGGGGATAATTGATTTTTGTTTTCTGGTTTTGATTTTAAGTTTTTAATTTAGTGGGGAGGGTATAACAGTCTTTTTATAATGTTATTTTAATTAATCTAAGGGTGTTTTAGTATTTTCGTCCCAAAAAACATTCCTTAGCAGACACCTTTGGTTGGGGAAAGTAATTCATATCCCTCAATTAGTTTCCATATCCCCCGATTACGCGTTCGACTGAAGTCATGCCTCACAAATCTTTGTTTATTT